>NC_084551.2:2222500-2395000 GCF_033978685.3 Nerophis lumbriciformis
AAGTTCAATAATAAATCAAATAAAAGTGTTATAACTTGCATCAAGTTCAATAATAAATCAAAAAAAGTGTTATAACTTGCATCAAGTTCAATAATAAATCAAAAAGTGTTATAACTTGCATCACGTTCAATAATAAATAAAAAAAAGTGTTATAACTTGCATCAAGTTCAATAATAAATCAAATAACTTGCATCAAGTTCAATAATAAATTAAAAAAAGTGTTATAACTTGCATCACGTTCAATAATAAATCAAAAAAACTGTTATAACTTGCATCAAGTTCAATAATAAATCAAAAAAAGTGTTATGACTTGCATCACGTTCAATAATAAATCAAAAAAAGTGTTATAAGTTGCATCAAGTTCAATAATAAATCAAATAAAAGTGTTATAACTTGCATCAAGTTCAATAATAAATCAAAAAGTGTTATAACTTGCATCACGTTCAATAATAAATCAAAAAAAGTGTTATAACTTGCATCAAGTTCAATAATAAATCAAATAACTTGCATCAAGTTCAATAATAAATAAAACAAAAGTGTTATAACTTGCATCAAGTTCAATAATAAATCAAAAAAAGTGTTATAACTTGCATCAAGTTCAATAATAAATCAAATAACTTGCATCAAGTTCAATAATAAATACAATAAAAGTGCCACTTTGCAATCTTTGCAAAAAAAAAAAGGAGGAGCTATGCATTTGGCAAGACAGGGCAAGTGACAGCACTTTCCCCCAGGAGAACCACCTTGCTTCACTGTGAAACAGCACGGCTGTATGATCAGCTCCCATTTCCTCACACAGTGCAGAGAACAGTCGCACTTTCAGTGGTCGTGTTTTGATCAAATTTACCGCGCTCACAACATCTGTTAAAACCTCATTGAGTTCGGGGCTGAGCTGCCTTGACGCGAGTGCTTCCCGGTGAATGACACAGTGTGTGCCCGTCACATTTTTGTTTCTCTGCAGGCGCTGGCTCTGGCTCGACGACCTTTGAGGTGCAAGTCACAAATGTATATATTTGTGTAATTGTGATCCACACATTAGCCTGCTACCCATCCGCTCGAAAGTTTGTTCCGCTTAGCCCCGCCCCCATTAGTTACTGTTGCTATGTCTGTCAAACTTTCGCTCGTACCGAGAAATATAAAGCCTACAGTAAAAATAAGTACCGGTAATTTCCATTTATTTATATAGCGGATTTCACAGACGGAATCACAAAGTGATTTACAGTGTGTATAAAAAATGAAAGCATAGTAAAAAAAATAATCTAAGAATATAATAATTTAAAAAAAAAAATTTAAGTGAAATTTCCTCCCGTTCCTCGCGCCCCACCTGTCATGTCTTAATTGCATGTTTTTGTGGTCCATGATTACTTCAAAACTAATATGGTTAACAATATGAGAAAAATAGAATTATTAAAGAATCACCATTTTCAGACTTGCCTGCACTTGCATCTCTTCTATAGACACCATGCCTGTGTTATCTCACGCTCTTTCACCATTTTCTCCAGCATCTTGAGGAAAACATCAATAGAAGGACACAAAATATACAGGCAGCTGACCTTTTTCTCTTATTTTTTAGCGCCGGTTTTCTGTTTTTCCACAGGTTCTGGCTCAGTTTTTCTTCCCCTTAAGGATGCTCCTGGTTTCCATGATCACAGTTGGCTTTTACATGTTTTTCATCCAAACTCAGACTAAAAACCTTCTTCTTTTGAAGTCAGAATCATTCAAATGATTGCTGCCTATTACACCCCTATCTCTTGGTCACTCTCATTTTGCGCAAGTCAGTTTGACAGAAGAGGTCCATACCATCCTCATATTCTCATCTCTTGGAAATGTATGGAGGCTGACCGCTTATTTAGTTGTACAGCTACAACCTGCAACAATGCATCTGCCAGACATATTTGATCATTCCCTCTAATTCTGCGCACAAATACCATAATTTAGGATGACGATGCGACCAAAACATATATTACGCAATATGAAATTGCCTCCAGTCTTCTGTAGGTGACGTCGCCAGGCTGTTGCAGGCTCGCAAACATTTTGGAGCTAAAAGTGGGTGTGCTGAAAACTAAAACATAAAATCCATCCATCCATCCATTTTCTACCGCTTATTCCCTTTGGGGTCGCGGGGGTCGCTGGAGCCTATCTCAGCTAAAATCGGGCGGAAGGCGGGGTACACCCTAGACATGTCGCCATTTCATCACAGAGCCAACACAGATAGACAGACAACATTCACACTCACATTCACACACTAGGGCCAAATTTTAGTGTTGCCAATCAACCTATCCCCAGGTGCATGTTTTTGGAGGTGGGAGGAAGCCGGAGTACCCGGAGGGAACCCACGCAGTCACGGCGAGAACATGCAAACTCCACACAGAAAGATCCCGAGCCCGGGATTGAACCCAGGACTACTCATCCATCCATCCATCCATCTTCTTCCGCTTATCCGAGGTCGGGTCGCGGGGGCAGCAGCCTAAGCAGGGAAGCCCAGACTTCCCTCTCCCCAGCCACTTCGTCCAGCTCCTCCCGGGGGATCCCGAGGCGTTCCCAGGCCAGCCGGGAGACATAGTCTTCCCAACGTGTCCTGGTTCTTCCCCGTGGCCTCCTACCGGTCGGACGTGCCCTAAACACCTCCCAAGGGAGGCGATCGGGTGGCATCCTGACCAGATGCCCGAACCACCTCATCTGGCTCCTCTCCATGTGGAGGAGCAGCGGCTTTACTTTGAGCTCCCCCCGGAACACAGAGCTTCTCACCCTATCTCTAAGGGAGAGCCCTGCCACCCGGCGGAGGAAACTCATTTCGGCCGCTTGTACCCGTGATCTTGTCCTTTCGGTCATGATCCAAAGCTCATGACCATAGGTGAGGATGGGAACGTAGATCGACCGGTAAATTGAGAGCTTTGCCTTCCGGCTCGGCTCCTTCTTCACCACAACGGATCGATACAGCGTCCGCATTACTGAAGATGCCGCACCGATCCGCCTGTCGATCTCACGATCCACTCTTCCCTCACTCGTGAACAAGACTCCGAGGTACTTGAACTCCTCCACTTGGGGCAGGGTCTCCTCCCCAACCCGAAGATGGCATTCCACCCTTTTCCGGGTGAGAACCATGGACTCGGACTTAGAGGTGCTGATTCTCATCCCAGTCGCTTCACACTCGGCTGCGAACCGATCCAGTGAGAGCTGAAGATCCTGGCCAGATGAAGCCATCAGGACCACATCATCTGCAAAAAGCAGAGACCTAATCCTGCAGCCACCAAACCAGATCCCCTCAACGCCTTGACTACGCCTAGAAATTCTGTCCATAAAAGTTATGAACAGAATCGGTGACAAAGGGCAGCCTTGGCGGAGTCCAACCCTCACTGGAAACGTGTCCGACTTACTGCCGGCAATGCGGACCAAGCTCTGGCACTGATCATACAGGGAGCGGACCGCCAAAATCAGACAGTCCGATACCCCATACTCTCTGAGCACTCCCCACAGGACTTCCCGAGGGACACGGTCGAATGCCTTCTCCAAGTCCACAAAACACATGTAGACTGGTTGGGCAAACTCCCATGCACCCTCAAGGACCCTGCCCAGAGTATAGAGCTGGTCCACAGTTCCACGACCAGGACGAAAACCACACTGTTCCTCCTGAATCCGAGGTTCGACTATCCGGCGTAGCATCCTCTCCAGTACACCTGAATAGACCTTACCGGGAAGGCTGAGGAGTGTGATCCCACGATAGTTAGAACACACCCTCTGGTTCCCCTTCTTAAAGAGAGGAACCAACCACCCCGGTCTGCCAATCCAGAGGTACCGCCCCCGATGTCCACGCGATGCTGCAGAGTCTTGTCAACCAAGACAGCCCCACAGCATCCAGAGCCTTAAGGAACTCCGGACTACTCAGTACCTTCATATTGTGAGGCAGATGCACTAACCCCTCTCCCACCGTGCTGCCCTAAAACATAAAATAACAAATGTATTTTGGGAGAAATCTTGCTTTCAGACATCATTTTTAGGCCAAGAACTATGAAATAAGTGCCAATGTTGTCAGTTTTAGAGGGGCCCTAACCTAAATCAGTTAATGCAGGGGTCTGCAACCCGCGGGGCTCTTTCATGCCTCCGCCGTGGCTCCCTTAGGCGCTGAAACAAAATGTCAACAAATAATGGCTAATTAGTTTATAGAATTGTATTTTATTTAGTTTAATTTAATTTAACAGTTGTTATTTTTGAGAATTCTGGGATCTTGTCATATGAAAATATGACAAGATATATTCAATATATGTCCAAGGAAATGTATGTCACAGCCCCGATTCATCATCTATTGCTGCCAAGTAATTGTATTGTTTTTAGTGGTCAACCCCCCGGCAAACTAGCAATAGACGGATCAATTTATTGCCATGTTTATTCATTTTCTTTCATTGATGAGGTCTTTAAGAAGGGGAACCGGAGGGTGTGTTCTAACTATCGTGGGATCACACTCCTCAGCCTTCCCGGTAAGGTCTATTCAGGTGTACTGGAAAGGAGGCTACGCCGGATAGTCGAACCTCGGATTCAGGAGGAACAGTGTGGTTTTCGTCCTGGTCGTGGAACTGTGGACCAGCTCTATACTCTCGGCAGGGTCCTTGAGGGTGCATGGGAGTTTGCCCAACCAGTCTACATGTGTTTTGTGGACTTGGAGAAGGCATTCGACCGTGTCCCTTGGGAAGTCCTGTGGGGAGTGCTCAGAGATTATGGGGTATCGGACTGTCTGATTGTGGCAGTCCGCTCCCTGTATGCTCAGTGCCAGAGCTTGGTCCGCATTGCCGGCAGTAAGTCGGACACGTTTCCAGTGAGGGTTGGACTCCGCCAAGGCTGCCCTTTGTCACCGATTCTGTTCATAACTTTTATGGACAGAAATTCTAGGCGCAGTCAAGGCGTTGAGGGGATCTGGTTGGGTGGCTGCAGGATTAGGTCTCTGCTTTTTGCAGATGATGTGGTCCTGATGGCTTCATCTGGCCAGGATCTTCAGCTCTCACTGGATCGGTTCGCAGCCGAGTGTGAAGCGACTGGGATGAGAATCAGCACCTCCAAGTCCGAGTCCATGGTTCTCGCCCGGAAAAGGGTGGAGTGCCATCTCCGGGTTGGGGAGGAGACCCTGCCCCAAGTGGAGGAGTTCAAGTACCTAGGAGTCTTGTTCACGAGTGGGGGAAGAGTGGATCGTGAGATCGACAGGCGGATCGGTGCGGCGTCTTCAGTAATGCGGACGCTGTATCGATCCGTTGTGGTGAAGAAGGAGCTGAGCCGGAAGGCGAAGCTCTCGATTTACCGGTCGATCTACGTTCCCATCCTCACCTATGGTCATGAGCTTTGGGTTATGACCAAAAGGACTAATGTGGTCTGCAGTGTCATTTAATGTGGTCTTCAATGTAATGTAACGTGGTTTTCAATTTCATTTAATGTGGTCTTCAATGTCATTTAATGGGGTCTTCAATGTCATTCAATGTGGTTTTCAATGTCATTTAAATAGGTCTTCAATGTCATTTAATGTGGTCTTCAATGTCATTTAATGTGGTCTTCAATGTCATTTAATGTGGTCTTCAATGTCATTTAACGTGGTCTTCAATGTAATGTAACGTGGTCTTCAATGTCATTCAACGTGGTCTTCAATGTCATTCAATGTGGTTTTCAATGTCATTTAAATAGGTCTTCAATGTCATTTAACGTGGTCTTCAATGTCATTCAAAGTGGCCCGCCACATCATTCCATGTGGTCTCCCACATCATTTAAAGTGGCCCTCTGATCGCAGCCATAATTGCGATGTGGCCGTCAATAAAAACGAGTTTGACACACCCACGTTACACAACTCTGGACTTCTAGGATCTATTTAAAACTGAAACAAAAATGAACTTTCAGAGTGTTTATTATGGCAACAGTTTGACTTTGAATAAATATTGAGATGATTTGCTAAGGTAAAAATAGTCCTGAAATCCAAACAAGGTGTGTTTTGTACCTAAAAGGTTCCACTTTATTGTGGATTTAAGATGGTGCTCCTCATTAAGAGTTAAATGTGGCCCATTAAAGCGGCACAATGCACTGTTGAAAAGGCTCATTGGAACAGAGGATGTACATAAATGTCAATGAGGCAGATTGCTGGGCCTCATCAAGAAGTCCACGTGCGTTTATAGGACTTAACTCCACCGTCATTGGTCGCTCTCAGCCCTTCCTTCAGAATACTCGTGGTGATTTAGAGGATTAAATAAGGGGAAGCATAGCTTTGCTTTGTTTACAAGAAAACTCCTCGGGGCCGCCTTTAAGAAGCAGCTGCTGCCCCTTTCAATTTATGCAAGTCGAGCAGAGGTGGGTAGAGTAGCCAGAAATTGTACTCAAGTAAGAGTACTGTTACTTTAGAGATTTATTACTCAAGTAAAAGTAAGGAGTAGTCACCCAAATATTTACTTGAGTAAAAGTAAAAAGTATGTTGTGAAAAAACTACTCAAGTACTGAGTAACTGATGAGTAACATATACACACACACACATATATATATATATATATATATATATATATATATATATATATATATATATATATATATACCGTATTTTCCGCACTATAAGCCGCACCTAAAAACCACAAATTTTCTCAAAAGCTGACAGTGCGGCTTATAAGCCGGTGCGCCTTATATATGGATTAATATTAATATTCATTTTCATAAAGTTTAGGTCTCGCAACTACGATAAACAGCCGCCATCTTTTTTCCCCGTAGAAGAGGAAGCGCTTCTTCTTCTACTGTAAGCAACCACCCGCCCCCGTAGAAGAAGAAGCGCGCGGATATTACGTTTCATTTCATTTGTGTGTTTACATCTGTAAAGACCACAAAATGGCTCCTATTAAGAGACACGCGCACAACGCAGAATTCAAACTCAAGGCAATAAGTCACGCAGTAGAACACGGAAATAGAGCAGCAGCGAGAGAATTGAACATAAATGAATCAATGGTGCGTAGGTAGAGGAAGCAACAAGATGACCTGCGCCACTAAGACAGGGAGACAGCGCCGGACGACATACGCCAACATCTGCCAGTGGATTGTAAATGCCTGGGCGGATATATCGGTCTCAACTGTGGTCCGAGCTTTCCGGAAGGCAGGATTCACGGAACTGCTGGACAACAACAGCGACACTGACTATGATGACTTCGACGAGACGGAGCCGGCCATTTTGGATGCCGTTTTCGCCCAACTTTTTAATTCAGACACCGAAGGAGAATTCGAGGGATTTATGGATCAGGAATAACTTCAGAAAGTGGGCTTTAAATGTTTATTTTGAGTGTTGTGTGACATTAACGTTCGAGCAACGTTGAGTTATTGATGTTGCTATTGCGCTGCACTAATTTGAGTGTTACTATTTTTGTGATTGCACATTTGCACATTACATTTTGGGGGTGAACAGAGTTGTTAGAACGCTGGTTTGTAATATATTATTAAAGTTTGACTGACCTATCTGACTGTTTTTTTGACATTCCCTTTAGCGCAGCGTAGGCGCGGCTTATAACCCGGGGCGGCTTATAGGTGAACAAAGTTTTGAAATATGCCATTCATTGAAGGTGCGGCTAATAACCCGGGGCGGCTTATAGTGCGGAAAATACGGTATATATATACACACACACACACACACACACACATATATATACACACATATATATATACACAAATATATATATATATATATATATATATATATACATACATTGATATATACAGTATATAATTTATATTTATTTATTTTGCCGTTTTTGTTTACATGTTAAAGGTGTTTTAATGAATATACATGCATGTTTAACACATATAGATTCCTTTATTTCATGAAAACAAGAATATAAGTTGGTGTATTACCTGATTCTGATGACTTGCATTGATTGTAATCAGACAGTAGTGCTGATAACGTCCACGTTTTCAAATGGAGGAGAAAAAAAGTTCCTCCTTTCTGTCTAATACCACATGAAAGTGGTTGGTTTTTGGCTTCTTATTCGTCCAGCTTCCATATTCGTTTTTATACACTTTACAAGAAATACATTGGCGGCAAACTCCGTAGCTTGCTAGCTTGTTTGCGCTGGCTTTCGGAGACTCTTATTTTGAAAGCGCAGGCGCGATGGAGCGGCACTTTTATTGTGAAGACAGGAACTGTGCAGTCAGTCTTTAGGCTTTTGACGGGATGTACGGTTGAAACAAAAAAGGGTATTTTTTCCTTCACACTTTTGATTGATTGATTGGAACTTTTATTAGTAGATTGCACAGTACAGTACATATTCCGTACAATTGACCACTAAATGGTAACACCCCAATAAGTTTTTCAACTTGTTTAAGTCAGGTCATGTGACCACCTGGCTCTGTTTGATTGGTCCAACGTCACCGGTGACTGCATCTGATTGGTGGAACGGAGTGAACGTCACCAGTGACTGTATTTGTTGAAACGCAGGCACTATGAAGGTCTGTCTGACAGACCAAAACAAACAAAGCGTGCATTAACAGATCGATAAAAATTAGTAGCGAGTAGCGAGCTGAATGTAGATAAAAGTAGCGGAGTAAAAGTAGCGTTTCTTCTCTATAAATATACTCAAGTAAAAGTAAAAGTATGTTGCATTAAAACTACTCTTAGAAGTACAATTTATCCCAAAAGTTACTCAAGTAGATGTAACGGAGTAAATGTAGCGCGTTACTACCCACCTCTGAAGTCGAGCGCCTCTGATCTTAGCGCACGTTTCTACAAGCTCCGTTACAAGTCCTGCACCCCTTTTGTTGCCATCCTCCTCTACTTTGTATTCACGACGCCGGCTCCGGTAATAAGCCTATATCGTCCTTAATAGCCTAATGAGCGCCACCTCGGGCAGGTGCCGCCGCATGCCTCTCGCGCCTGTCAAATGTGCCGTGAAGCGCCTTAGCACCTGCACCTGCACCGGGTGGTGGTCCTCATCCTCCGTGTGTCTCACGCTAAGCTTCCCTTGTTACAAAACCAATCATGGCGCACACCTGAGCCTGCAGGCGGGAGGAAGAGCCGTAAAACCTTGTTGGTGCTTCCTGCAATTTGCTTGTTTCCTCAGCTTTTGTCACAGAGGGGACAGCAACTTTAGGCACGGTTTACATAGAGGTTTATGTTTCATGTCTCTAAAGACATTCCTACTGGAAGTTACAGGCAGTTTCGTCTGAGTTTTCTTCCTAGGAGCAGTTGTGTCTGTGTTTTTTTCCTAGGAGGCGCTAGAGCGCAATTTTGAGTTTTGGGGTTAGGTTTTTTTATTAGATCGCAATTTTTGCCAGTCCTGATGTGTGTGTCCAGTTTGGTGAGTTTTGAAGCATGTTAAGGGGGTCAAATTACAGCTCAAAGAGGCAAAAGTGACAGTTTTTACTAAATTTTTGTTTTGAAGGGGGAATTGCCAACTTCCTGCTTTTGTCACAGAGGGGACAGCAACTTTAGGCACGGTTTGCCAAGGAAGAGTATAAAGTGCTTTTCAGGTTGTTGTTTTTGATACATTGAAATCCAAACTGTTACGTCGATGCCCTTTAGACTGGCTGACTGACGCCGACATAAGCAACTGTCGACAAAACCAAAACGATAGCCATTGTTGCACATTTACTGATGACTTTGGCCAGAGACATAAGGGAAATGGGCAATAACAATAATAAATGATTGTTGGAGGTTTGTGCACATTTTTAATAAAACCCTTAATTAGGGCCCGCATGGCCCATTGTATAAGGACTCCCAAAGGGAGTCCTTATGCAATGGGACATAAGGACCTATTGAATTTGTAAGGTTTTATTATTTCTTTATTATTCTTCCGCACCCACAATAAACTGTAATTTGACCCACTTAACATGCTTCAAAACTCACCATATTTGACCCACACATCAGGACCTGCGAAAATTGCCTTTTTTTTAAAAAACCGAACCACAAAACTCAAAATTGCGCTCTAGCGCCCCCTAGGAAAAAAAAACTAGACTGCCTGTAACTCCCACTAGGAAGGTCGGAGAGACATGAAACAAAAACCTCTATGTAGGTCTGACTTACACCTACCTTTCATAATTGTACATCCTCGGGCAAAAATCAACAGGAAGTTGGCAATTTCCCCTTCAAGACAAGAAAGTACTAAAAACAGTCACTTTTGCCTCTTTGAGCTGTAATTTGACCCCCTTAACATGCTTCAAAACTCACCGAACTGAACACACACATCAGGACTGGCAAAAATTGTGATCTAATAAAAAAACCTAACCCCAAATCTCAAAATTGTGCTCTAGCGCAATTTTTTAATGAAACGCACAAAAATCAACAGGAAGTTTGCTATTCCCCCTTCAAAACAAATTTTTTGTAAAAACCGGTCACCTTCCTTCAAAAACTATCTCCTCTGAGCGCGTTTGTCGTTTCGGCTTCAAACTAACACAGGAGAGCGATTAAACCCTTGTGTATAAAATAACAGAACAGCTTTTTAATACCTGCTCCGGTTTTGATTTTATGACCCTTCAAAGACCTGCTGCGCTGCTGTTTTTTTTAAGATGGCTGCTTAAAAGCAGGAAGCACCAACGTGCCCAC
The DNA here is from genome assembly GCF_033978685.3 of Nerophis lumbriciformis. NCBI lineage: Eukaryota > Metazoa > Chordata > Actinopteri > Syngnathiformes > Syngnathidae > Nerophis > Nerophis lumbriciformis. Next base: position 2,233,038 of record NC_084551.2, read on the forward strand.
ACAATGCAGACAAGGTAGGTACACTAGACAAAAGTCTTGGGACACTTCAGACTAAAAGTAGACAAAAGTATTGGGACACTTAGGACTAGCACCTGCCAAATACGCGGGCCCGACCAATGCTGCTTGCAGCTTTAATTATGTTTGTTTTATATGGTATTTCATACTTTGATCCCACAGAGCTTTTACTGTAATTACGTTGTATCGTAACGACAATAATAAAGCTTCCGGTGGTTAACAATAAAAATTAAAGTGTTTTGTCCAGTATTTGTGCAGGGTTTCCTCTAAACCAGTGGTCCCCAACAGCCGGGCCAAAAAAAAACATTTTTTTTTTTTTGAATTTCTTGTGCGGCCCGGTACCAATCGATCCACGAACCGGTACCGGGCCGCACAAGAAATTAAAAAAAATTAAAGCTGCAAGCAGCATTGGTCGGGCCCGCGTATTTGGCAGGTGCTAGTCCTAAGTGTCCCAATACTTTTGTCTACTTTTAGTCTGAAGTGTCCCAAGACTTTTGTCTAGTGTACCTACCTTGTCTGCATTGTGTGGGCACGTTGGTGCTTCCTGCTTTTAAGCAGCCATCTTAAAAAAACAGCAGCGCAGCGGGTCTTTGAAGGGTCATAAAATCAAAACCGGAGCAGGTATTAAAACGCTGTTCTGTTATTTTATACACAAGGGTTTAATCTCTTGCCTGTGTTAGTTTGAACCCGAAACCACAAACGCGCTCAGAGGAGATAGTTTTTGAAGGAAGGTGACCGGTTTTTACAAAAAATTTGTTTTGAAGGGGGAATACCAAACTTCCTGTTGATTTTCGCTGGGGGTTGTCAATTTATGAAATGTAGGTCTAAATGAGACCTACATAGAGGTTTTTGTTTCATGTCTCTCCGACCTTCCCAGGGAGAGTTACAGGCAGTTTTGTCAGTTTTTTCATCCGAGGAGCAGTTTTTTCTGCGTTTCATTAAAAAATTGCGCTAGAGCACAATTTTGAGATTTGGGGTTAGGTTTTTTCATTAGATCACAATTTTTGCCAGTCCTGATGTGTGTGTTCAGTTCGGTGAGTTTTGAAGCATGTTAAAGGGGTCAAATTACAGCTCAAAGAGGCAAAAGTGACTGTTTTTAGTACTTTTTTTGTCTTGAAGGGGGAATTGCCAACTTCCTGTTGATTTTTGCCCGAGAATATACTATTATGAAATCTAGGTCTAAGTCACACCTACATAAAGGTTTTTGTTTCATGTCTCTCCGACCTTCCTAGTGGGAGTTACAGGCAGTCTAGTTTTTTTTTTTCGTAGGGGGCGCTAGAGCGCAATTTTGAGTTTTGAGGTTTGGTTTTTTGATAAAAAGTTTTTAATCAGAAGGGTTCAATCTCTCTCCTGTGCTAATTTGAAGCCGACACGACAAACGCGCTCAGAGGAGATAATGTTTGAAAAAAGTTGACCGGTTTTTACAAAACTTTTGTTTTGAAGAGGGAAATGCCTGTTGATTTTTGCTGGGGGTTGTCAATATATGAAATGTAGGTCTAAGTGAGACCTACACAGAGGTTTTCGTTTCATGTTTTCTTCCTAGGGGGCGCTAGAGCGCAATTTTGAGTTTTGGGGTTAGGTTTTTTTATTAGATCGCAATTTTTGCCAGTCCTGATGTGTGTGTCCAGTTTGGTGAGTTTTGAAGCATGTTAAGGGGTTCAAATTACAGCTCAAAGAGGCAAAAGTGACAGTTTTTACTAAATGTTTGTTTTGAAGGGGGAATTGCAAACTTCCTGTTGATTTTTGCTGGGGGTTGTCAATATATGAAATGTAGGTCTAAGTGAGACCTACATAGATTCCTACTGGAAGTTACAGGCAGTTTTGTCTGAGTTTTCTTCCTCGGAGCAGTTGTGTCTGTGTTTTCTTCCTAGGGGGCGCTAGAGCGCAATTTTGAGTTTTGGGGTTAGGTTTTTTTATTAGATCGCAATTTTTGCCAGTCCTGATGTGTGTGTCCAATTTGGTGAGTTTTGAAGCATGTTAAGGGGGTCAAATTATAGCTCAAAGAGGCAAAAGTGACAGTTTTTACTACATTTTTGTTTTGAAGGGGGAATTGCCAACTACCTGTTGATTTTTGCTAAAAGATGTCAATGTATGAAATCTAGGTCTAAGGCAGACCTACATAGAGGTTTATGTTTCATGTCTCTACGACATTCTTACTGGAAGTTACAGGCAGTTTTGTCAGAGTTTTCTTCCTCGGAGCAGTTGTGTCTGTGTTTTCTTCCTAGGGGGCGCTAGAGCGCAATTTTGAGTTTTGGGGTTAGGTTTTTTTATTAGATTGCAATTTTTGCCAGTCCTGATGTGTGTGTCCAGTTTGGTGAGTTTTGAAGCATGTTAAGGGGTTCAAATTACAGCTTAAAGAGGCGAAAGTGACAGTTTTTACTAAATTTTTGTTTTGAAGGGGGAATTGCCAACTTCCTATTGATTTTTGCTAAAAGATGTCAATGTATGAAATCTAGGTCTAAGGCAGACCTACATAGAGGTTTATGATTCATGTCTCTACGACATTCTTACTGGAAGTTACAGGCAGTTTTGTCTGAGTTTTCTTCCTAGGAGCAGTTGTGTCTTTGTTTTCTTCCTAGGGGGCGCTAGAGCGCAATTTTGAGTTTTGGGGTTAGGTTTTTTTTATTAGATCGCAATTTTTGCCAGTCCTGATGTGTGTGTCCAGTTTGGTGAGTTTTGAAGCATGTTAAGGGGGTCAAATTACAGCTCAAAGAGGCAAAAGGGACAGTTTTTACTAAATTTTTGTTTTGAAGGGGGAATTGCCAACTTCCTGTTGATTTTTGCTAAAAGATGTCAATGTATGAAAACTAGGTCTAAGGCAGACCTACATAGAGGTTTATGTTTCATGTCTCTACGACATTCCTACTGGAAGTTACAGGCAGTTTTGTCTGAGTTTTCTTCCTCGGAGCAGTTGTGTCTGTGTTTTCTTCCTAGGGGGCGCTAGAGCGCAATTTTGAGTTTTGGGGTTAGGTTTTTTTATTAGATCGCAATTTTTGCCAGTCCTGATTTGTGTGTCCAGTTTGGTGAGTTTTGAAGCATGTTAAGGGGGTCAAATTACAGCTCAAAGAGGCAAAAGTGACAGTTTTTACTAAATTTTTGTTTTGAAGGGGGAATTGCCAATTTTCTATTGATTTTTGCTAAAATATGTCAATGTATGAAATCTAGGTCTAAGGCAGACCTACATAGAGGTTTATGATTCATGTCTCTACGACATTCCTACTGGAAGTTACAGGCAGTTTCGTCTGAGTTTTCTTCCTAGGAGCAGTTGTGTCTGTGTTTTTTTCCTAGGAGGCGCTAGAGCGCAATTTTGAGTTTTGGGGTTAGGTTTTTTTTTTATTAGATCGCAATTTTTGCCAGTCCTGATGTGTGTGTCCAGTTTGGTGAGTTTTGAAGCATGTTAAGGGGGTCAAATTACAGCGCAAAGAGGCAAAAGTGACAGTTTTTACTAAATTTTTGTTTTGAAGGGGGAATTGCCAACTTCCTGTTGATTTTTGCTAAAAGATATCAATGTATGAAATCTAGGTTCTAAGGCAGACCTACATAGAGGTTTATGATTCATGTCTCTTAGACATTCCTACTGGAAGTTACAGGCAGTTTTGTCTGAGTTTTCTTCCTAGGAGCAGTTGTGTCTGTGCTTTTTTCCTAGGGGTCGCTAGAGCGCAATTTTGAGTTTTGGGGTTAGGTTTTTTTTTATTAGATCGCAATTTTTGCCAGTCCTGATGTGTGTGTCCAGTTTGGTGAGTTTTGAAGCATGTTAAGCGGGTCAAATTACAGCTCAAAGAGGCAAAAGTGACAGTTTTTACTAAATTTTTGTTTTGAAGGGGGAATTGCCAACTTCCTGTTGATTCTTGCTAAAAGATGTCAATGTATGAAATCTAGGTTCTAAGGCAGACCTACATAGAGGTTTATGATTCATGTCTCTACGACATTCCTACTGGAAGTTACAGGCAGTTTTGTCTGAGTTTTCTTCCTAGGAGCAGTTGTGTCTTTGTTTTCTTCCTAGGGGGCGCTAGAGCGCAATTTTGAGTTTTGGGGTTAGGTTTTTTTATTAGATCGCAATTTTTGCCAGTCCTTATGTGTGTGTCTAGTTTGGTGAGTTTTGAAGCATGTTAAGGGGGTCAAATTACAGCTCAAAGAGGCAAAAGTGACAGTTTTTACTAAATTTTTGTTTTGAAGGGGGAATTGACAACTTCCTGTTGATTTTTGCTAAAAGATGTCAATGTATGAATTCTAGGTCTAAGGCAGACCTACATAGAGGTTTATGTTTCATGTCCCTAAAGACATTCCTACTGGAAGTTACAGGCAGTTTCGTCTGAGTTTTCTTCCTAGGAGCAATTGTGTCTGTGTTTTTTTCCTAGGGGGCGCTAGAGCGCAATTTTGAGTTTTGGGGTTAGGTTTTTTTATTAGATCGCAATTTTTGCCAGTCCTGATGTGTGTGTCCAGTTTGGTGAGTTTTGAAGCATGTTAAGGGGGTCAAATTACAGCTTAAAGAGGCAAAAGTGACAGTTTTTACTACATTTTTGTTTTGAAAGGGGAATTGCCAACTTCCTATTGATTTTTGCTAAAAGATGTTAATGTATGAAATCTAGGTCTACGGCAGACCTACATAGAGGTTTATGTTTCATGTCTCTATGACATTCCTACTGGCAGGTACAAGCAGTTTTGTCTGTGTTTTTTCCTAGGAGGCGCAATTGTGAGTTTTGGGGTTTGGTTTTTTGATTAGATGGCAATTTTCGCCAGTCCGGATGTGTGTGTTAAATATGGTGAGTTTTGAAGCATGTTAAGGGGGTCAAATTACAGCTCAAAGAGGCGGCGGAATAATAATAATAAAACCTTACAATTACAATAGGGTCCTCTGTCCCAAAGGGACATTGCGGTCCCTAATTAGTGCACCAACCCAAAAAACCTCCCTACCCCATTTACACTCATTCACACTCATTCACACAAAAGGGTTGTTTCTTTCTGTTTTTAATATTCTGGATCCTACATTATATGCCTACAGAGAGGAGGTCCTGAAGCTGACGGCCTGGTCTTCGGAGAACAACCTCGCTCTCAACACCAGCAAGACCAGAGAGATCATCGTCGACTTCAGGAGGAGCAGCACCGACCCTGCCCCCCTCTACATCAACGGCGAGCGTGTAGAGAGGGTCCACACCTTCAGGTACCTTGGAGTCCACATCTCTAATGACTTCTCCTGGACAGTCAACACCACATCAATCATCAAGAAGGCTCAGCAGTGGCTACACTTCCTTAGAGTCCTCGGGAAGTACAACCTGAAGCCTGACCTGCTGCTGACCTTCTACCGCTCGTCCATCGAGAGCCTGCTGACCTACTGTATTACGGTATGGTACGGCAGCTGCACTGCAGCAGACAGGGAGAGGCTGCAAAGAGTGGTCAAGACGGCTCAGAAGATCATCGGCCGCCCTCTCCCCTCTCTGACGGACATCTACACCTCCCGCTGCCTCAACAGAGCCAGTGCCATCATCAAGGACAGCACCCACCCTGGCTCTGACCTGTTCCACCTGCTGCCCTCTGGGAAGCGCTACAGGTGCATTAAAACCAAAACAAACAGGCTAAAGAACAGCTTCTTCCCCAGGGCCATAACCATCCTGAACGGACTGCCCCATTGTCCCTCATAACTGCCTTCTCTTCGGTGCAATAACCCATTCCACCAACCACCCTGTTTTTGTTTTGTTTTTTTTCATGTATATATTCATTTCACACCATATTCATTGCACTTCTACATTTTTTAAATTTTTATATATTTGCACATTGTTTTTCTAGCATGCACACATCGCACTGTATGGAATGGCCTCAATCTCGTTACCTTGCGTAATGACAATAAAGCTGATTCTGATTCTGATTCTGATTCTGATTCTGATTCTGATTCTGATATCAATATAGATCACTACAGTCTGCAGGGATACAGTCACTGACTCCGCAATTAAAAGTAGTTTTTCGGAAAATCCATTGTGAAAGTTTGTGGATGAAGTAAAACTCTTCTTAGCACACACAAAAATTGACTTCTTCACAATAAAAGGCACATTGCCACAAATCATGAAAGTTCAAATTAAGGCACTTTTTACTTCAGATGAGGCTGAAAGTTTGTGTGGTGTGGTGTGTGGTGTGCTGGTTAAAGCAAACAGAGAATTTTCCTTCATTGGGTTTCATCATTAAATACAAATGGGTGACTCGCGCAAGGATGTTTGGGTAAATTTCTACCATATATGGATAATCTGCTGTCATCACACTTCAACAAATTTCCAAACAGACGGTTTTGGAGGAAGTTTGAAGGAATGCAAGATTTTTTTAAATAAATATATCCGAAATGCCTCTATGGTTTGATTTCAAAGGTTTGGGACTTATGTAGGTCCCAAATACATAAAAACAGGTACCATAAGGTAAGAAAAAATGGTTTTGCAAGATAGTGCCTCTTTAAAAAGGCACTTTTTTTAATGATAGGAACACAGTAGATAGCGACTTGGTAAATTAGTTGACATAAGCGTGACCGACTCAAGCAGGTTCCACTCACTGTTTATGTATTTCACCAGGAAGGCCAAGTGTTCCCAAAAGGAAGAAGAGGGTTTTCAAGCTCTGGTTTCTCCTTGGCAACATGTGGAAACTCCGTACAAATCTGTACCGAATGATCTATAATTGAAAACACAAAATAAATACAATTATAAAAGATAAATGACACTTTTTACATGTCGCCTTTTGTAGCTTGATTGTGATGTTTTCCACAACACTGGGTACACCTGCACTAGGGATGTCCCGATCCAGGTTTTTGCACTTCCGATCCGATACCGATATTGTTTTTGCATTTCCGATCCGATACCGATACTGACCGATACCGGTTTATCCGAGCATGTATTAAAGTTTAAAGTTATTTAGCCTACTTAGTTGTCAGAATCATGTTGAAAAGGGTTTTAGTACTCTTGATAACAACTAGCCAGCTGAATTAGGGGAGATTGAATAATACACAATGGTTGGTAACAAGAAACTGACCTGTTTATTCAAGGATAAACACAAAATAGACAAAATTATACATGACAAACAGAAATGGCATCATTGAACTAGGGCTGGGCGATATGGCCTTTTTTTAATATTGCGATATTTTAAGGCCATATTGCGATACACGATATATATCTGGATATTTTGCCTTAGCCTTGAATGAACACTTGATGCATATAATCACAGCAGTATGATGATTCTATGTGTTTTGATTGATTGATTGAGACTTTTATTAGTAGGTTGCACAGTGAAGTACATATTCCGTACAATTGACCACTAAATGGTAACACCCCAATAAGTTTATCAACTTGTTTAAGTCGGGGTCCACTTAAATTGATTCATGATACAGATATATACTATCAGATATATACTATCATCATAATACAGTCATCACACAAGATAATCACATTGAATTATTTACCGTATTTTCCGCACTATTAGCCGCACCTAAAAACCACAAATTTACTCAAAAGCTGACAGTGCGGCTTTTAACCCGGTGCGCTTTATATATGGATTAATATTACAATTCATTTTCATAAAGTTTCGATCTCGCAACTTCGGTAAACAGCCGCCATCTTTTTTCCCGGTAGAACAGGAAGCGCTTCTTCTTCTACGCAAGCAACCGCCAAGGTAAGCACCCGCCCCCATAGAACAGGAAGCGCTTCTTTTTCTACTGTAAGCAACCACCCGCCCGCGTAGAAGAAAAAAAAGCGCGCGGATATACCGTACGTTTCATTTCCTTTGTGTGTTTACATCTGTAAAGACCACAAAATGGCTCCTACTAAGCGTCAGGGATCCGGTTCATGAAAAGACGCAATCTCTCCATCCGCACACGGATTACTATTTCACAGCAACTGATATTCCTGTGAACCGCACTGTGGATACAACGGGAGCACGTACGGTGAATATTCGCACCACAGGGAATGAGAAGTCATCCTTCACTGTGGTTCTAGCTTGCCATGCTAATGGCCAGAAACTTCCACCCATGGTCATATTCAAAGGGAAGACCTTGCCAAAAGAGACCTTTCCAGCCGGCGTCATCATAAAAGCTAACTCGAAGGGATGGATGAAGAAAAGATGAGCGAGTGGTTAAGGTAAGTTTAAGTTTACGCGAAGAGGCCGGGTGGCTTTTTTCACGCAGCTCTGTCCATGTTGATATACGTATGTTTGTGATTGCACATTTGCGTACATTTTGGGAGTGAACAGAGTTGTTAGAACGCTGGTTTTTAATATATTATTAAAGTTTGACTGACCTATCTGACTGTTTTTTTGACATTCCTTTAGCGCAGTTAGATGCGGCTTACAACACCGGGCGGCTTATAGGTGGACAAAGTTTTGAAATATGCCGTTCATTGAAGGCGCGGCTTATAACCCAGGGCGCCTTATGGTGCGGAAAATACGGTACATTATTTATAATCCAGGGTGTGGAGGGAGGCGCCGGATGTAAGTGTCAAAAAGACAGCCAAAAGAGTTTGATATGAGAATAAATCTAAAGTTAAAATATAGGGTAGAAATGCACCCATTTGCAGGAAATGTAGTCTTGATTTTCAAAATTTTCTTTCAAGGCTTCTTGGTTACTTTTAAACTTTCATGCAGAGAAGGAAATCACAACTTAAAAAAATCACTAATTTTTTCATACGGTGTTGATGTGGAAATTTTTTGCCTCGGCATTTTGATGGTGTGGGCGTGTGGCACCGAATGGAGATAAGCGTCTCGACAGACGTCACAATATTTGAACAATGATGACGAAAACCGTTGTCTCTGTCGTGTCCGTGTGTCGAAAATTGTTATGCGCTTATTTTTTTATTTGATTTTGTGCGTGGCATAGATTTGCTATGCGCAGAGGACGCTTGAGCAGTGCGCAATTGCACAAGCGCGCACCTTAGAGAGAACGTTGGTCACACGGCTGCGCTAGCATCACAGCTAACGTTAGCCATGCTGCTACGTCTCTGCTCGGGGAGGACGTATACGTATGTGACGTATGTCGTGACAGTATGTGACGTATGCAGAGGTGGGTAGTAACGCGCTACATTTACTCCGTTACATCTACTTGAGTAACTTTTGGGATAAATTGTACTTCTAAGAGTAGTTTTAATGCAACTTACTTTTACTTTTACTTGAGTATATTTATAGAGAAGAAACGCTACTTTTACTCCGTTACTTTTATCTACATTCAGCTCGCTACTCGCTACTAATTTTTATCGATCTGTTAATGCACGCTTTGTTTGTTTTGGTCTGTCAGACAGACCTTCAAAGTGCCTGCCTTACTGGTGACGTTTCACTTCGTTCCACCAATCAGATGCAGTCACTGGTGACGTTGGACCAATCAAACAGAGCCAGGTGGTCACATGACCTGACTTAAACAAGTTGAAAAACTTATTGGGGTGTTACCATTTAGTGGTCAATTGTACGGAATATGTACTGTACTGTGCAATCTAATCATACAAGTTTCAATCAATCAATCAAAAGTGTGAAGGAAAAAAGACCCTTTTTTATTTCAACCGTACATCCCGGCACAAGGCTAAAGACTGACTGCACAGTTCCTGTCTTCACAATAAAAGTGCCGCTCCATCGCGCCTGCGCTTTCAAAATAAGAGTCTCCGAAAGCCAGCGCAAACAAGCTAGCAAGCTACGGAATTTGCCGCCAATGTATTTCTTGTAAAGTGTATAAAAACGAATATGGAAGCTGGACAAATAAGATACCAAAAACCAACCACTTTCATGTGGTATTAGACAGAAAGGAGGAACTTTTTTCTCTCCTCCATTTGAAAACGTGGACGCTATCATCACTACTGTCTGATTACAATCAATGCAAGTCATCAGAATCAGGTAATACACCAACTTATATTCTTGTCAACATGAAAGAAAGGAATCTATATGTGTTAAACATGCATGTATATTCATTAAAACACCTTTAACATGTAAACAAAAACGGCAAAATAAATAAATATAAATGATATACTGTATATATATATATGTGTGTATATATATATATATATATATATATATATATATATATATATATATATATATATGATATGTGTGTGTATGTTACTCATCAGTTACTCAGTACTTGAGTCGTTTTTTCACAACATACTTTTTACTTTTACTCAAGTAAATATTTGGGTGACTACTCATTACTTTTACTTGAGTAATAAATCTCTAAAGTAACAGTACTCTTACTTGAGTACAATTTCTGGCTACTCTACCCACCTCTGGACGTATGACGTGACAGTATGTGACGTGTGTAAGAAGGTGCACTTGCTGTCTGTGAGAGGGAGACACAGGAAAGAGTGAGAAGAGCCTGTCGTGTAATGCCAGCAGCTAAATGCAACTGCGTGAGAATTGTGGATGTGTTGAAGGTGTGCTGGAAAATGCGGAACGGAAATTACGGAGCAGCAGAAAAGTGGAATGTATTATTTAAATCGGTGCGTAGGAAAACACGGACCGGAGTTTTTTTTTAAACTGGATCTGGATCGGCATTTTCCCATGCCTTACCGATACGCAATTTTTGGCAAATATCGGCAGCCGATCCGATCCAAATATCGGATCGGGACATCCCTAACCTGCACCATTAAATACAATTTTGTTTATGTTTATTATTGCCATTTGCATCACAGTGACAGATGCTATACAGGTAAAAGCCAGTAAATTAGAATATTTTGAAAAACTTGATTTATTTCAGTAATTGCATTCAAAAGGTGTAACTTGTACATTATATTTATTCATTGCACACAGACTGATGCATTCAAATGTTTATTTCATTTAATTTTGATGATTTGAAGTGGCAACAAATGAAAATCCAAAATTCCGTGTGTCACAAAATTAGAATATTACCCTGGATCTCAGGAAACAGAGTGGACCGACACCAGCAGATGACATGGCACCCCAAACCATCACCCAACCATGCAAATTTTGCATTTCCTTTGGAAATCGAGGTCCCAGAGTCTGGAGGAAGACAGGAGAGGCACAGGATCCACGTTGCCTGAAGTCTAGTGTAAAGTTTCCACCATCAGTGATGGTTTGGGGTGCCATGTCATCTGCTGGTGTCGGTCCACTCTGTTTCCTGAGATCCAGGGTCAACGCAGCCGTCTACCAGCAAGTTTTAGAGCACTTCATGCTTCCTGCTGCTGACCTGCTCTATGGAGATGGAGATTTCAAGTTCCAACAGGACTTGGCGCCTGCACACAGCGCAAAATCTACCCGTGCCTGGTTTACGGACCATGGTATTTCTCTTCTAAATTGGCCCGCCAACTCCCCTGACCTTAGCCCCATAGAAAATCTGTGGGGTATTGTGAAAAGGAAGATGCAGAATGCCAGACCCAAAAACGCAGAAGAGTTGAAGGCCACTATCAGAGCAACCTGGGCTCTCATAACACCTGAGCAGTGCCAGAAATTCATCGACCCCAATGCCACGCCGCATTAACGCAGTAATTGAGGCAAAAGGAGCTCCAACCAAGTATTGAGTATTGTACATGCTCATATTTTTCATTTTCATACTTTCCAGTTGGCCAACATTTCTAAAAATCCCTTTTTTGTATTAGCCTTAAGTAATATTCTAATTTTGTGACACACGGAATTTTGGATTTTCATTTGTTGCCACTTCAAATCATCAAAATTAAATGAAATAAACATTTGAATGCATCAGTCTGTGTGCAATGAATAAATATAATGTACAAGTTACACCTTTTGAATGCAATTACTGAAATAAATCAAGTTTTTCAAAATATTCTAATTTACTGGCTTTTACCTGTATAAGCACAAAAGACAGCAATTATGAATATAAAATTGAGCAATTATAGAAGCAGGTTGCTTTCCAAACTCCGAATTCTGCTTTAAAGGACTATGTAGTCTTGTTGTCATGGTTACATTAACAAATGCACAATTTTGTGTATGATGCATTTTTTCGCAAAAGAAAGAAGGAATAGCAGAAAAAAACACAAAACATTTCAACGGCTTATGCTCTCCGTATTGAAAATGCTGACAGTGCCCAAGTCCATCTAATTGGTTGCTTTGCATAGAATCAACAGCTGCATTATTCACACATATCAGCAGTGTGTAGAATATAGACACTCCGGGACGTCATTTGTATTCATACTTACTGTCAAAGTGTGTTTTTGCACAAGAGGCAGACATCAATAATTTTTTATTATTTCGTTCTTCTACCAGGACATGATGCAACGTACCAGCAACTCTTTAATTTCCTCAGTGAGTTACATCTTTTAACTTAAAAAGCACGCATTTCTTTGTCTGCTGCACTGTGACGTTCATGCTGCGGCTTGTTGGGGAGGTTTTCACTACAGCAGAACCTGGAAAGGTCAATGCGTCAGAGTATGTGACAACAGCACAAAAGTCAAATAGTGATCATTCGGCAATTGTTTAGTTTGTCAAAAGGATATGTATGCAGTCACGGGTGTCAGCTGTCGGAAAATAGTCATTGCCGTTTTGTCTACATCAGGGGTGCTCACACTTTTTCTGCAGGCGAGCTACTTTTCAATTGATCAAGTCGTGGGGATCTACCTCATTCATATATATAATTTATATTTACTTATTTATGAAATATATGTTTTTGTTAACAAGTTAGAGGTGTTTAATGATAATGCAAGCATGTTTAACACATATAGTTAATATTGTTAATAAATTAAAGGTGTTTAATGATAATACAAGTATGTTCAATACATATAGTTAATATTGTTAACAAGTAAAGGGTGTTTAATGATAATGCAAGCATGTTTAACACATATAGTTAATATTGTTAAAAAATTAAAGGTGTTTAATGATAATACAAGCATGTTAAATACATATAGTTAATATTGTTAACAAGTTAAAGGTGTTTAATGATAATACAAGCATGTTTAACACATAGTTAATATTGTTAAAAAATTAAAGGTGTTTAATGATAATACAAGAATGTTTAATACATATAGTTAATATTGTTAACAAGTTAAAGGTGTTTAAAAATAATACAAGCATGTTTAACACATATAGTTAATATTGTTAATAAGTTAAAGGTGTTTAAAAATAATACAAGCATGTTTAACACATATAGATTCCTTTCTTTCATGAAGACAAGAATATAAGTTGGTGTATTACCTGATTCTGATGACTTGCATTGATAGGAATAAGACAGTGGTGCTGATAAGGTCCGCATTTTCGAATGGAGGAGAAAAAAAGTCCTCCTTTCTGTCCAATACCACATGAAAGTGGTTGGTTTTTGGCATCCTATTTGTCCAGCTTCCGTACTCCTTTGTATACACTTTACAAGAAATACATTGTCGGCAAAATTCCGTAGCTTGCTAGCTTGTGCACGCCAGCTTTCTGAGACTCCTATTTTGTTAGCGCAACTATGCAACTGTGCAGTCGGTCTTTGGAGTTTTGACGACAGGTACGGCGCCAGAGTCTGTTGAAATAAAGTGTTTCTCGCCTTCCAGTCGGTAATTTTAATGAGCTGGCAGCAGCCAGCGTCATCTCAGAAGACCCTCGGGTGCCGTGAATGTCAATCAAGTGACGAAAATGACGTCATTGTGAAGATTTATGATCGCTCATTTTTAGGACTATTTTTTTAATGCCTGGCTGGTGATCGACTGACACACCCTCCGAGATCGACCGGTAGCTCGCGATCGACGTAATGAGCACCCCTGCCCTAGGGTAAACTGGGTGTAACACACGGCACACTGAAAAAGCTTAACCTATTGTGACTATAACAATCTACAAGGTTTATGTAGGTTGCTTCTCTTTCTCCCCTTCCATTTTTCTGCATTCTTTCGTATCTCAAGTTATCATTACGTATATGTATTGTTGCATTTAAACAACTGTATTGTTGATAATAAAGGTAAATTATTGGTATTGTTCATTATCAATAGCGCTATTTCTATTGGTATTTGTATTGATCCATTTGTAGTGTAATAATGCTCATTGTCATTTCTGTATTATTTTTTATTTTTCACTAACTGCTTATTTGCTATTACTTTTACCATCATATTTGTACATGTCATATTTGCTGATGTTGCTCTATTGTTGTTGTTGTTGTTGTTTGCTGTTGTTGTTTTTGTCTCTCTGTCTAATCCCCCTCTTGTCCCCACAATTTCCCCCTCTGTCTTCTTTTTTTTCTCTTTCTATCCCCTCCTGCTCCGGCCCGGCTGCACTAAATGATAATATAAATACATTTAATAAAGTCAAATACAAATAAAGCAACAAGAGAAGTATCCTACACTTCTCTTTTGTAAAGTAAATCTGAACAGCCAAAATGGGCATCTACATCAACTATATGATTTGCCTGAGAAGCTGGACAGGACACAAAAAAAAAAAAAAAAAAAAATTTTTTTTTTTTTTTTTTTTTTTTTTTTTAATAATGTAATGCGATCTACCAATACTACCTTTGCAATCGACTGGTAGATCGCGATCGACGTATTGAGCACCCCTGGTCTACATGAACGTGTCCTCGCAAGACGTAAAGTTGAGTCACGAAATGCAACCTTACCCGAGCAAAAAAAACGATGCGTGATTTATCCGCGAGAGTCTTGATACCAATGTCCCCGACCCAGCCACGCACAAAGAAACTGTAGACCTCCATGCCTTTCCACGTTTTCGTCTGTTTTGTGGTGTACAATGATGTCTGGAGCACACAGTAGTTCGACATGTCTGGGAACATGACCTACGGATAATCCTTTATATCACTCGACAGATCTTTTTTAATGAAGTATAGGCATACTTGCCAACCTTGAGACCTCCGATTTCGGGGGGTGGGGGGTGGGGGCGTGGTCGGGGGTGGGGCAGGAGTATATTGACAGCTAGAAATCACCAAGTCAAGTATTTCATATATATATATATATATATATATATATATATATATAAGTCAAGTATTTCATATATATATATATATATATATATATATATATGAAATACTTGACTTGCAGCTACCAACCATTCACGAAATCCAACACAACACTCCAATACGTGCACCATGACAGCAACCACCCACCCACCACCACGAAAAGAATACCTACCGGAATTAATAAAAGGCTATCGATGCTGTCATCTAGCAAAGCTGAATTTGACCAAGCAACCCCCCCATACCAAAAAGCCCTTGATGAAAGCGGTTACAATTTCACCCTCACCTATGAACCCACGCCAGGAAACCAACCAAAAAAGAACAGAAAACGAAACAACATCATCTGGTACAACCCCCCATACAGCAAAAACGTCTCAACTAACATTGGCCACAAATTCCTCACTCTGATTGACAAACACTTCCCCAAAGGCAACACCCTAAGAAAAGTATTCAACAAGAACAACATTAAATTGAGCTACAGCTGTATGAACACTATACGACAAATTATCTCAAACCACAACAAAACAATTGCAAATGAGCCATCGGCCCCCGGACAGAGCGACCCCAAAACCAACAAAGGCTGCAACTGCCGCAAGGAACCTGATTGCCCTCTCAACGGGGGGTGCTTACAAACATCAGTTGTTTACCAATCTAAGGTAACACGCAAGGACATTAACACATCCGACACATATGTAGGATTAACCGAGGGAGAGTTTAAAACCAGATGGAACAATCACAAGGCTTCTTTAAGGAACCAAAACCTGCGGAATACCACAGAACTCAGCAAACACATTTGGGACCTCAAAGACAATAATGTTGAATATTCAATAACATGGCAAATTCTTGCATCCAGCACACCTTACAATAGTGGTAATAAAAGATGCAACCTATGCTTGAAAGAGAAACTGTTTATTATATACCGTCCAGACCTGTCATCCCTCAACAAGCGCAGCGAAATTGTATCAGCATGCCGCCACAGACGGAAACACCTCCTAGGTAACACATGAGCCAATCACCACGCCCCTACGCCAGCCTGTACCTACCCACTCTGTGCCCTATATAAACCATGGTATGTGAATGCTTCCATTAAAATCTCCTGATGATTGAGGGAACCCCTCATGAAACAGGCCTGTAGGAGATGAAGTAGTCTTGTGATTTTTTTTCCCACACATACATATATATATATATATATATATATATATATATATATATATATATATATATATATATATATATATATATATATATATATATAGCTACATCCTGAAAATATGCAAACAAAACTGTGTTTAGATAATTGATACTTCAAACTTGCATAAATAAATCTTAAGGAATATAACATAACTTGGCTTCTGAGAGCTTCAAAATGTAATGAATAAAATGCTAAAGTTGTTGATAAACAAGCAATTATTTTAATAATTAAATATGGTCATTTTAAATGAATTATTATGATAATTTAAAATTAATTATTTCAAATATGTTTATTTTAATGTATAATTCTAATGCCTGGATGTAATAAGGAGTCAGAAAAAATACAAATAAAAATACAATTAATTTTGATGTTTTTAGCAAAATATAGTAAAAATGTATTTTAAAAAAAAAAAATTTTTTAATTAATAAATATTTTTTTTTTAGGTAAGATAAACATAATAATACAATTTATCTCTCGTCTGGATGATTTATTTCTTGACACCCTGTTGTCCTCCCGTTGTGGAAAAAAGGCTGTCCTCACTCAGGTCCGCATGGAGCTGGAGGGGGCGTGGCCTCCAGCTCCGGCTGAAAATCGGGAGATTTTCGGGAGAATATTTGTCCCGGGAGGTTTTCGGGAGAGGCGCTGAATTTCGGGAGTCTCCCGGAAAATTCGGGAGGGTTGGCAAGTATGAGTATAGGGAACTATTCCAGGGCTCAAATTTAACCACGGCAACTGCGGCAAAAGCCGCTACCGCCCTGTCATTTGCCATAATGCCCTAAAAAATTTACCAACAACCGCGGCAAGAACATGCTGTGACCGCCCTTGACTTTTTACTTGTTAATGGACAATGGATGTACAAACCCCGTTTCCATACGAGTTGGGAAATTGTGTTCGATGTAAATATAAACAAAATACAATGATTTGCAAATCATTTTCAACCCATATTCAGTTGAATATGCTACAAAGACAACATATTTGATGTTCAAACTGATAAACATTTTTTTTTTTGCAAATAATCATTAACTTCAGAATTTGATGCCAGCAACACGTGACAAAGAAGTTGGGAAAGGTGACAATAAATACTGATAAAGTTGAGGAATGCTCATCAAACACTTATTTGGAACATCCCACAGGTGAACAGGCAAATTGGGAACAGGTGGGTGCCATGATTGGGTATAAAAGTAGATTCTATGAAATGCTCAGTCATTCACAAACAAGGATGGGGCGAGGGTCACCACTTTGTCAACAAATGCGTGAGCAAATTGTTGAACAGTTTAAGAAAAACCTTTCTCAAGCAGCTATTGCAAGGAATTTAGGGATTTCACCATCTACGGTCCGTAATATCATCAAAGGGTTCAGAGAATCTGGAGAAATCACTGCACGTAAGCAGCTAAGCCCGTGACCTTCCATCCCTCAGGCTGTACTGCATCAACAAGCGACATCAGTGTGTAAAGGATATCACCACATCAGAAACCCACTGTCAGTAACTACAGTGGGTCGCTACATCTGTAAGTGCAAGTTAAAACTCTCCTAAGCAAGGCGAAAACCGTTTATCAACAACACCCAGAAACGCCGTCGGCTTCGCTGGGCCTGATCTCATCTAAGATGGACTGATACAAAGTGGAAAAGTGTTCTGTGGTCTGACGAGTCCACATTTCAAATTGTTTTTGGAAACTGTGGACGTCGTGTCCTCCGGACCAAAGAGGAAAAGAACCATCCGGATTGTTATAGGCGCAAAGTTGAAAAGCTAGCATCTGTGATGGTATGGGGGTGTATTAGTGCCCAATACATGGGTAACTTACACATCTGTGAAGGCACCATTAATGCTGAAAGGTACATACAGGTTTTGGAGCAACATATATTGCCATCCAAGCAACGTTACCATGGACGCCCCTGCTTATTTCAGCAAGACAATGCCAAGCCACGTGTTACATCAACGTGGCTTCATAGTAAAAGAGTGCGGGTACTAGACTGGCCTGCCTGTAGTCCAGACCTGTCTCCCATTGAAAATGTGTGGCGCATTATGAAGCCTAAAATAGCACAACGGAGACCCCCGGACTGTTGAACAACTTAAGCTGTACATCAAGCAAGAATGGGAAAGAATTCCACCTGAGAAGCTTAAAAAATGTGTCTCCTCAGTTCCCAAACGTTTATTGAGGGTTGTTAAAAGGAAAGGCCATGTAACACAGTGGTGAACATGCCCTTTCCCAACTACTTTGTCACGTGTTGCAGCCATGAAATTCTAAGTTAATTATTATTTGCAAAAAAAAAAATAAAGTTTATGAGTTTGAACATCAAATATGTTGTCTTTGTAGTGCATTCAACTGAATATGGGTTGAAAAGGATTTGCAAATCATTGTATTGTGTTTATATTTACATCTAACACAATTTCCCAACTCATATGGAAACGGGGTTTGTAACAATAAACGGTATAATGATAATTCGCGATAAAATTCCAGACGGTTAGTAATACGTCTAATTTTTTAATTACCGAAACCCCATCATTTATTAATGCAGTGTTTTTCCAACCACTAGTGTGCTGTGAGATACAGTCTGGTGTGCCGTGGGAGATTATCTAATTTCATTCTAATTATAATCTGCAATTTACGTGTTGTTGTTGTTGAGTGTCGGTGCTGTCTAGAGCTCGACAGAGTAACCGTGTAATACTCTTCCATATCAGTAGGTGGCAGCCGGTAGCTAATTGCTTTGTAAATGCAGGTAAAAAGGTGTCTTATGCTTGAACCAAAAATAAACAAAAAGGTGAGTGCCCTTAAGAAAAGGCATTGAAGCTTAGGGAAGGCTATGCAGAACGAAACTAAAACTGAACTGGCTACAAAGTAAACAAAAACAGAATGCTGGACGACAGCAAAGACTTACTGTGGAGCAAAAACGGCGTCCACAAAGTACATCCGAACATGACATGACAATCAACAATGTCCCCACAAAGAAGGATAAAAACAACTGAAATATTCTTGATTGCTAAAACAAAGTAGATGCGGGAAATATCACTCAAAGGAAGACATGAAACTGCTACAGGAAAAGAGAAAAAGTCACCAAAATAGGAGCGCAAGACAAGAACTAAAACACTACCCATGAAAACAGCAAAAAACTTAAAATAAGTCATGGCATGATGTGACAGGTGGTGACAGTACACCTACTTTGAGACAAGAGCTATATTGATGCATGCTTGGTTATGCTTTAAAGTCATATCCAACAATTGCGACAATGAATATTAACTGTCAACTGAGTTTATGATTTATGCTGGTGGTGTGCCTCCGGATTTTTGCAACGCCAAAATTGTGCCTTGGCTCAAAAAAGGTTGAAAAACACTGTATTAATGCATTTTAAGGCAACACGAAGTCAGGCGCTTGACCACTAGCGCCATTTGGCTTGATAATCATGGCGGACCAACGACACGGACTTTGCTCGGGAGATTTCCTCTGAGTAAACGGAGCCAAGCGCTTGGTTTAACGTCATTTTCCCTCGCTTCCAGCCTTGCGTTTAAGAGCGCACTGCTGTATTTAGATGGAAACAGGTGTGGACAATATTGGAGACAGACGCACGTGTCCCCACACTAAAAGTACACAGCGAAAAAGAAAACTATTTTATGTTACTTTTATTTTGTTAATACAGCGTTCTTAAGCTGCTGTGACTGAGAGTTAATGAGGTGAGGAAACATGCAGCAGGCGATGTGTCGTGAACGTTGTCACAACTTGTTTATAAAGTCTTTACTATGTTTACCGGGATGCTCACTTGTCGTTTATTTAACTGCAAACTGTATGAATGTTGAAATAACATCAATACCAGCTCAAATGTTTTGTCATCTCATCAAATTTACGAAGGCTGTGAAGATTGTGTATTCGATGTGAGAGGCGTCACTCTTTATTTTGTTGGCCAAACTGTAAACACAAGGTTTTTATACATTACTTGTGTTGTTTTCATGTCACAAAGGTGTTACTTCATGTGACACAGCATTTTGTTAATGTTTTATTGTGTATAGTTAATTCCTATATTACATACTTCTGCTCAAACCCTTAATGGATCTGTCCCGATACATCATCTACATGTATATATAAATGTACATAACTTTAAAAAAATTATAATTCAAAATAACTACCTTCCTCTATCAAAATGTAAAAATAGAGATAAAGGCATCATGAAATTACAAAAAGCTGACAAGTTTATATTAATAATGAATAAAATATATATATATATATATATATATATATATATATATATATATATATATATATATATATATATATATATATATATATATATTATATATATATGCATATTAGAGATGCGCGGATAGGCAATTATTTAATCCGCAACCACATCACAAAAGTCGTCAACCATCCGCCATCCACCCGAACTAACATTTAATCAAAACCGCACCCGCCCGCCATCCGCCACCCGCCCGTTGTTATATATCTAATATAGACGATGCAAGGCATTAGTGAGGTTATAAAGCTTTTGCCTGTTAAAGAAAGGAGACTGATCCAATGTAGCACAGACATTCAATGCGTGCCACGCTGTCACGGCCCAGACGCACACCAGTGCGCAATCATCTGGGAGCCGCGCTGAGCGCACCTCCAAGTGCGCTCGCGCCACTCAAACTGCTGCTGGCAGCTGCGTTCTATCTTGTTTTAACATCCTGTGGCACTCTTCTGGGATCACAGCGGACGAAACTGCTCATGCTCAGGGTGTTTGTGGAGGTTCGGGGTTTTGCACAAATGTGATGCACCATGTTAGATGTCCCGGTTTTGTGACTGTCGTAGACATAAACAGCGTCGCAGCTCTTGCAAATCACGTAGCCAGCATTACTATCATCCTGATTCACAACCTCATAAAAACGAGTCCACGCTGAACTTTTCTGGCCTTTTTTTCCCCTGGTCTTTAGTATTCCCTTTTTTAGTTTGTCGCGTACCACGTTTGCTGTCGGCGTTGCCATCTCTTTTTTTTTTTCTTCTTCTGTTGTGGCATATGCTGCAGGTGCCTGCTCGTTTTTCGTATGTGGGTAACAACATTTAACTATGTATATATATTTCCCAATTGGTTTAACTGCCACCCGCCTGAATCTATTTAAAATCTAATTTTTTTTAATTTCAACCGCCTGACCCGACCCGCGGATAAAATCTTTTTTTTTTTTTATTTCAACCGCCCGACCCGCGGACAATCCGCGGACTCCGCGCATCTCTAATGCATATATATATATATATGCATATATATACATAATTTTCTTTTGAAGCAGGTGTCTATATGTGTGTGTATATACAGGTAAAAGCCAGTAAATTAGAATATTTTGAAAAACTTGATTTATTTCAGTAATTGCATTCAAAAGGTGTAACTTGTACATTATATTTATTCATTGCACACAGACTGATGCATTCAAATGTTTATTTCATTTAATTTTGATGATTTGAAGTGGCAACAAATGAAAATCCAAAATTCCGTGTGTCACAAAATTAGAATATTACTTAAGGCTAATACAAAAAAGGGATTTTTAGAAATGTTGGCCAACTGAAAAGTATGAAAATGAAAAATATGAGCATGTACAATACTCAATACTTGGTTGGAGCTCCTTTTGCCTCAAATACTGTGTTAATGCGGCGTGGCATGGAGTCGATGAGTTTCTGGCACTGCTCAGGTGTTATGAGAGCCCAGGTTGCTCTGATAGTGGCCTTCAACTCTTCTGCGTTTTTGGGTCTGGCATTCTGCATCTTCCTTTTCACAATACCCCACAGATTTTCTATGGGGCTAAGGTCAGGGGAGTTGGCGGGCCAATTTAGAACAGAAATACCATGGTCCGTAAACCAGGCACGGGTAGATTTTGCGCTGTGTGCAGGCGCCAAGTCCTGTTGGAACTTGAAATCTCCATCTCCATAGAGCAGGTCAGCAGCAGGAAGCATGAAGTGCTCTAAAACTTGCTGGTAGACGGCTGCGTTGACCCTGGATCTCAGGAAACAGAGTGGACCGACACCAGCAGATGACATGGCACCCCAAACCATCACCCAACCATGCAAATTTTGTATTTCCTTTGGAAATCGAGGTCCCAGAGTCTGGAGGAAGACAGGAGAGGCACAGGATCCACGTTGCCTGAAGTCTAGTGTAAAGTTTCCACCATCAGTGATGGTTTGGGGTGCCATGTCATCTGCTGGTGTCGGTCCACTCTGTTTCCTGAGATCCAGGGTCAACGCAGCCGTCTACCAGAATTTTGTGACTTTAGACTTTTTTCCACAAACTGTATTTCTCACATGTCTTAACTTCGATGACGAATGGAGAGTGGTTTGACATGTTCAGGCGTGGTTTGTTCACAAAATCGTAGTCAAACTCTGACTTCCACAATCTTAAGGGCCTTCAACGTCACTGTGGTCCACAAGTGGCGTTGTCAAAGCGAGCTCATCAGATCGCTAAAAACTGCAGACACGTGATGACTAATTAAAGGCGCCCTTGGTGGCACCGGGGTACTGACGAGCGCTGCCCTCAAATTATCCGGGGCTGTAAATATGCTTGTTTTCCACACTCGGAGCTCGCAAATTACACTGTGGCGACGCACGCGGCGCTAAACACCGCTGATGAGAGATGACACGCCGATGCCTGCGTCCTCATAGCCGCGCCCCCTGCTTCACCTTTCACCTGTCACTCAACATCATAATCACTCCCAAACACACACATGATTGGATTGCACCAGGGAGGGACATAGAAGGCAGACAGATGCGGCGGCAGAGTGATTAGCTTCACATCACACGGAACAGGAGCGTGATGGAGGAATGAAGAACGAGCAGGTGAGCGCCGCGCGTTGGAGAACAAAGCTAATAAGATGCAGTCAGTCGGAGAACACAGGCTTGCTAATGAGGCAGAGCCGCCATGAGAGGCAAAGCAATTTTGGCCTGCACGGTGGCCCAGTGGTTAGCGCCTTGCGGCTTTGCAGTAGCGGTTTGAATCTTAGCTGGAACAGGTGAGGAGTTTTAGAAGTACATTTAGAAAGACTTAAATAGATAAACAACTACAGTCGTGGTCAAAAGTTGACATACCGTATTTTCCGCACTATTAGCCGCACCTAAAAACCACAAATTTACTCAAAAGCTGACAGTGCGGCTTATAACCCGGTGCGCTTTATATATGGATTAATATTAAGATTCATTTTCATAAAGTTTCGGTCTCGCAACTACGGTAAACAGCCGCCATCTTTTTTCCCCGTAGAAGAGGAAGTGCTTCTTCTTCTACGCAAGCAACCGCCAAGGTAAGCACCCGCCCCCATAGAAGAGGAAGCGCTTCTTCTTCTACTGTAAGCAACCACCCGCCCCCGTAGAAGAAGAAGAAGCGCGCGGATATTACGTTTCATTTCCTTTGTGTGTTTACATCTGTAAAGACCACAAAATGGCTCCTACTAAGCGACAGGGATCCGGTTCATGAAAAGACGCAATCTCTCCATCCGCACACGGACTACTATTTCACAGCAACTGCCTAAAGACTTTCAAGAAAAGCTGGCTACTTTCCGTGCATATTGTAAAAACAAGATAGCTGAAAAAAAGATCCGGCCAGAGAACATTATCAACATGGACGAGGTTCCACTGACTTTTGATATTCCTGTGAACCGCACTGTGGATACAACGGGAGCACGTACGGTGAATATTCGCACCACAGGGAATGAGAAGTCATCCTTCACTGTGGTTCTAGCTTGCCATGCTAATGGCCAGAAACTTCCACCCATGGTGATATTCAAAAGGAAGACCTTGCCAAAAGAGACCTTTCCAGCCGGCGTCATCATAAAAGCTAACTCGAAGGGATGGATGGATGAAGAAAAGATGAGCGAGTGGTTAAGGGAAGTTTACGCGAAGAGGCCGGGTGGCTTTTTTCACGCAGCTCCGTCCATGTTGATATACGACTCCATGCGCGCCCACATCACGCTGGTTTTTAATATATTATTAAAGTTTGACTGACCTATCTGACTGTTTTTTTGACATTCCCTTTAGCGCAGTTAGATGCGGCTTATAACACGGGGCGGCTTATAGGTGGACAAAGTTTTGAAATATGCCGTTCATTGAAGGCGCGGCTTATAACCCAGGGCGCCTTATGGTGCGGAAAATATGGTACACTTGTGAAGAACATAATGTCATGGCTGTCTTGAGTTTCCAATCATTTCTACAACTCTTATTTTTTTGTGATAGAGTGATTGGAGCACATACTTGTTGGTCACAAAAAACATTCATGAAGTTTGGTTCTTTTAGGAATTTATTATGGCTCTACTGAAAATGTGACCAAATCTGCTGGGTCAAAAGTATACATCCATCCATCCATCCATCAATTTTCTACCGCTTGTCCCATTCGGGGTCGCGGGGGGTGCTGGAGCCTATCTCAGCTGCATTCGGGCGGAAGGCGGGGTACACCCTGGACAAGTCGCCACCTCATCACAGGGCCAACACAGCAATGTTAATATTTGGTTACATGTCCCTTGGAAAGTTTCACTGCAATAAGGCGCTTTTGGTCGTCATCCACGAGCTTCTGGTTGAATTTTTGAACACAAACACACGTCAAAAGCAGAGGTGGGTAGAGTAGCCAGAAATTGTACTCAAGTAAGAGTACTGTTACTTTAGAGATTTATTACTCAAGTAAAAGTAAGGAGTAGTCACCCAAATATTTACTTGAGTAAAAGTAAAAAGTATGTTGTGAAAAAAACTACTCAAGTACTGAGTAACTGATGAGTAACATACACACACATATCATATATATATATATATATATATGTATATATATATATATATATATATATATATATATATATATATATATATATATATATATATACATACACACATATACTGTATATATATATATACACACATCCTGATGATTGAGGGTACCCCCCCTCATGAAACAGGCCTGTAGAGATGAAATAGTCTTGTGATTTTTTTCCCACACATACATATATATATACACACATATATATATATATATATATATATATATATATATATATATATATATACACACATTTATATATATATACATATACACATATATATATATATATATATATATATATATATATATATATATATATATATATATACACACACACATATATATACAGTATATAATTTATATTTATTTATTTTGCCGTTTTTCTTTACATGTTAAAGGTGTTTTAATGAATATACATGCATGTTTAACACATATAGATTCCTTTCTTTCATGAAGACAAGAATATAAGTTGGTGTATTACCTGATTCTGATGACTTGCATTGATTGTAATCAGACAGTAGTGATGATAACGTCCACGTTTTCAAATGGAGGAGAAAAAAGTTCCTCCTTTCTGTCTAATACCACATGAAAGTGGTTGGTTTTTGGCATCTTATTTGTCCAGCTTCCATATTCGTTTTCATACACTTTACAAGAAATACATTGGCGGCAAACTCCGTAGCTTGCTAGCTTGTTTGCGCTGGCTTTCGGAGACTCTTGTTTTGAAAGCGCAGGCGCGATGGAGCGGCACTTTTATTGTGAAGACAGGAACTGTGCAGTCAGTCTTTAGGCTTTTGACGGGATGTACGGTTGAAATAAAAAAGGGTCTTTTTTCCTTCACACTTTTGATTGATTGATTGGAACTTTTATTAGTAGATTGCACAGTACAGTACATATTCCGTACAATTGACCACTAAATAGTAACACCCCAATAAGTTTTTCAACTTGTTTAAGTCAGGTCATGTGACCGCCTGGCTCTGTTTGATTGGTCCAACGTCACCAGTGACTGCACCTGATTGGTGGAACGGAGTGAACGTCACCAGTGACTGTATTTGTTGAAACGCAGGCACTATGAAGGTCTGTCTGACAGACCAAAACAAACAAAGCGTGCATTAACAGATCGATAAAAATTAGTAGCGAGTAGCGAGCTGAATGTAGATAAAAGTAGCGGAGTAAAAGTAGCGTTTCTTCTCTATAAATATACTCAAGTAAAAGTAAAAGTATGTTGCATTAAAACTACTCTTAGAAGTACAATTTATCCCAAAAGTTACTCAAGTAGATGTAACGGAGTAAATGTAGCGCGTTACTACCCACCTCTGCACAAGATAATCACATTGAATTATTTATAATCCGGGGTGTGGAGGGGGGCGCCTGATGTAAGTGTCAAAAAGACAGCCAAAAGAGTTTGATATGAGAATAAATCTAAAGTTAAAATATAGGGTAGAAATGCACCCATTTGCAGGAAATGTAGTCTTGATTTTCAAAATGTTCTTTCAAGGCTTGCATGTCTACATTAAAACATTCTTCTTCATACTGCATTAATATATGCTACTTTTAAACTTTCATGCAGAGAAGGAAAACACAACTAAAAAAATCACTAATTTTTTCATACGGTGTTGATGTGTAAATTTTTGCCTCGGCATTTTGATGGTGTGGACGTGTGGCACCGAATGGAGATAAGCGTCTCGACAGATGTCACAATATTTGAACAATGATGACGAAAACTGTTTTCTCTGTCGTGTCCGTGTGTCGAAAATTGTTATGCGCTTATTTTTTTTATTTGATTTTGTGCGTGGCATAGATTTGCCGTGCGCAGAGGACGCTTGAGCAGGCGCGCACCTTAGCGGCTGCGCTAGCATCACAGCTAACGTTAGCCATGCCGCTACCTCGCTCTCTGCTGGGAGAGGACGTATACGTACGTGACGTATGACGTGACAGTTTGTGACGTGTGTAAGAAGGTGCGCTCGCTGTCTGTGAGAGGGAGACACAGGAAAGAGTGAGAAGAGCCTGTCGTGTTATGCCAGCAGCTAAAAGCAACTGCGTGAGAATTGTGGATGTGTTGAAGGTGTGCTGGAAAATGCGGAACGGAAATTAGGGAGCAGCAGAAAAGTTGAATGTATTATTTAAATAGGTGCGTTGGAAAACACGGACCGAAGTTTTTTTTAAACTGGATCTGGATCGGCATTTTCCCATGCCTTGCCGATACGCAATTTTTGGCAAATATCGGCAGCCGATCCGATCCAAATATCGGATCGGGACATCCCTAGCCATGACATTATGTTCTTTACAACTTTTCACCACGACTGTATATTTGTCCTCTTGTCTGATATTATTTGACACATTTTCTATTTGCATGTGTTTCTGTTGTATCGCTCCGCCATAAAAGGGTGCAGATCGGGGAGGATGGCACCTGCCAGGATGCAGCAAAGAACCCCCTAAGTCCCTCCCCAAGTCCTCCATCCTGCCACCGGCCTCTGTCTCGCGTGTCTCGGTTCAATCATCAACGTCCCGCCCTGCTTCCACCATCTGCCTTGCTTCCCTGGTCTCCAATCTCCTCATCTTCCCCCCATCAACCACCATCTTCCTCTTCACACACAAGGGGGACTCTCAGCTCTCCCTCCCCCAAAGGACCCCCTCTTCCTCCATCGACCTGTTTATTCACTTTCAAAGGTGGAGAAACGTGACTGAGGTTAGTAATTCAATCTGTGTGTGTACCACCTCAAAAACACTTGGCTTTCCAAGTACCACCATAATGACCAACATTAAAATACAGTAGCGTAGCAGTCCTAAGTCTTCATTAAAAACAAGGCAGAGGTTTTATTTAACAAATACATTTAACACATTTGGCTCCAGCACCCCCCGCGACCCCGAAAGGGGCAAGTGGTAGAAAATGGATGGATGGATGTTTTGCCACTGTAAAAGTACATAGTTTGAACAGTAACACTGTGTTTGACTATTTCAATTAAGTGATTCTTTGGCGTGGAGGAGTTCAAGTGCCTCGGAGTCTTGTTCACGAGTGGGGGAAGAGTGGATCGTGAGATCGACAGGCGGATCGGTGCGGCGTCTTCAGTAATGCGGACGCTGTATCGATCCGTTGTGGTGAAGAAGGAGCTGAGCCGGAAAACGAAGCTCTCAATTTACCGGTCGATCTACGTTCCCATCCTCACCTATGGTCATGAGCTTTGGGTTATGACCGAAAGGACAAGATCACGGGTACAAGCGGCCGAAATGAGTTTCCTCCGCCGGGTGGCGGGGCTCTCCCTTAGAGATAGGGTGAGAAGCTCTGCCATCCGGGAGGAGCTCAAAGTAAAGCCGCTGCTCCTCCACATCGAGAGGAGCCAGATGAGGTGGTTCGGGCATCTGGTCAGGATGCCACCCGAACGCCTCCCTAGGGAGGTGTTTAGGGCACGTCCCACCGGTAGGAGGCTGCGGGGAAGACCCAGGACACGTTGGGAAGACTATGTCTCCCGGCTGGCCTGGGAACGCCTCAGGGTCCCACAGGAAGAGCTGGACGAAGTGGCTGGGGAGAGGGAAGTCTGGGCTTCCCTGCTTAAGCTGCTGCCCCCGCAACCCGACCTCGGATAAGCGGAAGAAGATGGATGGATGGATTCTCTGGCGCACCACTAGATGCAGCCCGCATACCACGAGTACCAGAGACTAGGGATGTCCCGATCCGATATTTGGATCGGATCGGCCGCCGATATTTGCAAAAAAATGCGTATCGGCAAGGCATGGGAAAATGCCGATCCAGATCCAGTTTAAAAAAAAACTCCGGTCCGTGTTTTCCAACGCACCTATTTAAATAATACATTCTACTTTTCTGCTGCTCCCTAATTTCCGTTCCACATTTTCCAGCACACCTTCAACACATCCACAGGTCTGTGGATTCTCACGCAGTTGCTTTTAGCTGCTGGCATTACACGACAGGCTCTTCTCACTCTTTTCTGTGTCTCCCTCTTACAGACAGCGAGCGCACCTTCTTACACACGTCACATACTGTCATGTCATACGTCACATACGTATACGCCCTCTCCCAGCAGCATGGCTAACGTTAGCTGTGATGCTAGCGCAGCCGCTAAGGTGCGCGCCCGCTCAAGCGTCCTCTGCGCACGGCAAATCTATGCCACGCACAAAATCAAATAAAAAAATAAGCGCATAACAATTTTCGACACACGGACACGACAGAGAAAACAGTTTTCGTCATCATTGTTCAAATATTGTAACGTCTGTCGAGACGCTTATCTCCATTCGGTGCCACACGTCCACACCATCAAAATGCCGAGGCAAACATTTCCACATCAACACCAAAAAATGTAAAGCCTTACATAAGTCTTATGATGAAGGCAACGCATGATGTAATTGTTTATATTAGCTATAATAGCCTACTATCAAAATGAC
Source organism: Nerophis lumbriciformis (assembly GCF_033978685.3). Lineage (NCBI taxonomy): Eukaryota > Metazoa > Chordata > Actinopteri > Syngnathiformes > Syngnathidae > Nerophis > Nerophis lumbriciformis. The sequence continues at coordinate 2,262,230 of NC_084551.2, forward strand.
TATGTGTCTCAGGCTGACGCAAATCTTTGTTGACCGAAATATTGAAATTTTAAATATAATCGTCACATTTTTACAACATTGGAAAACATTAGTAAAAGGAAGGATTCTCTCGGGGTGAGATAACTCCTGGAAATTACTGGCTTAGAATGGCTAAAAGGCAGAGGTGGGACCAAGTCATTGTTTTGCAAGTCACAAGTAAGTCTCAAGTCTTTGCCCTCAAGTCCGAGTCAAGTCCCGAGTCAAGACAGGCAAGCCCCGAGTCAAGTCCAAAGTCAAGACTGGAAAGTCTCAAGTCAAGTCCTAAGTCCTGCATTTTGAGTTTCGAGTCCTTTCAAGTCCTTTTAACCACAGACTAATATATTAACACAGATTGTGTATGCTTTTCAAACGCTGTATTTATTTATTAAAACAAGTGCATTTTAAATTGCAGGAAAGAAAATTGTGCTGACATTGCACTTTATAATAGCACTATTAACCAGTCATTTTAAACATTAACTCATTCCTTTACAGAACAAACACATTGAAAAATAAAGTGCAAATGTACTTATTTGTACAAAAGTGTTAACATTGAAAAAACATGACATATACGTGAACATAACAAAAAAGTTGTACTTTTTATATGTCAGGGCCCTATGCTGCATTGCATTTGCAAAAGACCAAATTAGCCAAGAGTCTGTCAGTCATTTGTGCACGATGGGGGCGTAGTATGATGCCACCATGGCTGAAAACTCGCTCCACTGGAGCACTGGAGGCAGGCACTGCCAAGACTCTCATGGCCACTCGGAACAGTGAAGGAAGAGTCTTCATGTTCAATGCCCAGAACAAAAGGGGGGAGAGAGTTTTTTTGGGTTGGTGCACTACTTGTAAGTGTATCTTGTGTTTTTTATGTTGATTTAATTAAAATAAAAATAAAAAAATTATTTATTGTGCGGCCCGATACCAAACGATCCACGGACCAGTACCGGGCCGCGGCCCGGTGGTTGGGGACCACTGAGGTAAACAACCAACAGTATGTCAGAAAGCTAGCTAAAACGGTACACATATTCATAATATAGTATACATTTTAACTGACCTTTATTTTACTATTTTTGTCTTTTTTTAGGTGGCTAAAATACGCGGTGCTGCTGACCGCCGTCTAACGTTACGTGTGATATATTGACTAACGTAACCCTGCTTGAAAAAAATCACTGAACAAAAAGTATGAATAAGGTAGTGAACTGCAACAGATTCCCGTGTTTGCAATAACGTTATAACGTTAGCAGTGAGTTTACAGCCTCACTGATTTAACTACACAGCAAATAAAAGTCACGTTACTTAGCCAATAAACGTTATCTTACATTCAAAACTTACCGTTCTTTGTGCAACTTCAAATGCCGGATGAAGTTGGAAGTTGTTGCCTCTCCATCAGTCATTTTCGAACCGCATGTGTTGCATACTGCAAACCGTTTTGTGTTGACCACCTCGTAATTTTTATACCCAAACGAAAGTATTTTAGGTATCATTTTTTGTTCACTGGCGTGTGGTTTGGACATGTCTTCTTCGTTGGTTGTCCTGCAATTTGATTGGATGAATGCTGTGTGATGAAAACAAAGTAGATCTAATTTGATTGGCTGTTGTACTGAGAGCACACCAGCTGACACACGCAACGCTGATAGACAAGTACACAATGAAAAATACGGAGCGCTCCCGAATAACTTTTTCATCTTTGGGTTTTGGGGAAAGTAGCAAGTCATGTCAAGTCATGTCAATTCAAAAGGCTCAAGTCCAAGTGAAGTCACAAGTCATTGATGTTAAAGTCTAAGTCGAGTTGCAAGTCTTTTTACATTTTGTCAAGTCGAGTCTAAAGTCATCAAATTCATGACTCGAGTCTGACTCGAGTCCAAGTCATGTGACTCGAGTCCACACCTCTGCTAAAAGGTATATATGTGAGTGTCCAAGTTAAAAGAAACGACAGGCTGTCTTCTTCAAATGGATTTACTACAATCTTTGCAAACTGGGTAACGTTTGCTGTGGTCTGGCACAACATGGCACACAAACAACTATCAGAAATACAGAATGAATTAGTTGATCAATATACCCAGAAAATTTTTTTTTAATGTTATCTCTTTAAAACACGCTGTAAGGAAATGCATATCCTCTGAAAGTATGTCTTAATAGCCATGAACTGGAAGATGCACTTTTTAATCAAGACACAATTAAGAAAATCATCAAAAGATTTTATGGAACAATAAATGAACATCATACTAGAAATGAAAATGATGCATGTGTTGGGAAATGCATGATCGACTTAAACATTTTAGATGAAAGAGACATCATGGAATGATATTTGGAAAAATGCCAGTAAGCCCTTTAGAAGCATTAAAAATAAGCTGAGTCAATTTAAGATCTTGATTAGATTGTATTTTACATCTTCTCAGCTGTTTGAATTTGGTGCAGAAGATAGCAAATTATGTATGAAGTGTCGGGCAGCTGAGGGAACTCTTGTTCATTTAATGTGGAAATGTCAGAATAAAAGAGGTATGGTTGAAAACAACAAAAGAAGCAATCACATTCCTGAATATAAACATCCTAATGACACTGCAAACTAGTATTCTTGGTTATCTGCATCAATTTACCAACTCAGTGGCCTAGTGGTTAGAGTGTCCGTCCTGAGATCGGTAGGTTGTGAGTTCAAACCCCGGCCGAGTCATACCAAAGACTATAAAAATTGGACCCATTACCTCCCTGCTTGGCACTCAGCATCAAGGGTTGGAATTGGGGGTTAAATCACCAAAATGATTCCCGGGCGCGGCCACTGCTGCTGCCCACTGCTCCCCTCACCTCCCAGGGGGTGATCAAGGGTGATGGGTCAAATGCAGAGAATAATTTCGCCACACCTAGTGTGTGTGTGACAATCATTGGTACTTTAACTTTTTAACTTTTAACTTTAGTAATGCATTTTTTTTCAATATGCATCATAACAAAAACGGTAATATTAAAAAAAAAAAGGATAGATGTTGATAGTCCAACTCATAGTGACTGGTATACACAAGCTATGGAGATTATATCAGTAGAAAACATTTAATGTCCATCCATCCATCCATCCATCTTCTTCCGCTTATCTGAGGTCGGGTCGCGGGGGCAGCAGCCTAAGCAGGGAAGCCCAGACTTCCCTCTCCCCAGCCACTTCGTCCAGCTCTTCCTGTGGGACCCCGAGGCGTTCCCAGGCCAGCCGGGAGACATAGTCTTCCCAACGTGTCCTGGGTCTTCCCCGCGGCCTCCTACCGGTCGGACGTGCCCGAAACACCTCCCTAGGGAGGCATTCGGGTGGCATCCTGACCAGATGCCCGAACCACCTCATCTGGCTCCTCTCCATGTGGAGGAGCAGCGGCTTTACTTTGAGCTCCCCCCGGATGACAGAGCTTCTCACCCTATCTCTAAGGGAGAGCCCCGCCACCCGGCGGAGGAAACTCATTTCGGCCGCTTGTACCCGTGATCTTGTCCTTTCGGTCATAACCCAAAGCTCATGACCATAGGTGAGGATGGGAACGTAGATCGACCGGTAAATCGAGAGCTTTGCCTTCCGGCTCAGCTCCTTCTTCACCACAACGGATCGATACAGCGTCCGCATTACTGAAGACGCCGCACCGATCCGCCTGTCGATCTCACGATCCACTCTTCCCTCACTCGTGAACAAGACTCCGAGGTACTTGAACTCCTCCACTTGGGGCAAGATCTCCTCCCCAACCCGGAGATGGCACTCCACCCTTTTCCGAGCGAGAACCATGGACTCGGACTTGGAGGTGCTGATTCTCATCCCAGTCGCTTCACACTCGGCTGCGAACCGATCCAGTGAGAGCTGAAGATCCTGGCCAGATGAAGCCAACAGGACCACATCATCTGCAAAAAGCAGAGACCTAATCCTGCAGCCACCAAACCAGATCCCCTCAACGCCTTGACTGCGCCTAGAAATTCTGTCCATAAAAGTTATGAACAGAATGGGTGACAAAGGGCAGCCTTGGCGGAGTCCAACCCTCACTGGAAACGTGTCCGACTTACTGCCGGCAATGCGGACCAAGCTCTGGCACTGATCATACAGGGAGCGGACTGCCACAATCAGACAGTCCGATACCCCATACTCTCTGAGCACTCCCCACAGGACTTCCCGAGGGACACGGTCAAATGCCTTCTCCAAGTCCACAAAACACATGTAGACTGGTTGGGCAAACTCCCATGCACCCTCAAGGACCCTGCCGAGAGTATAGAGCTGGTCCACAGTTCCACGACCAGGACGAAAACCACACTGTTCCTCCTGAATCCGAGGTTCGACTATCCGGCGTAGCCTCCTCTCCAGTACACCTGAATAGACCTTACCGGGAAGGCTGAGGAGTGTGATCCCACGATAGTTAGAACACACCCTCCGGTTCCCCTTCTTAAAGAGAGGAACCACCACCCCGGTCTGCCAATCCAGAGGTACCGCCCCCGATGTCCACGCGATGCTGAAGAGTCTTGTCAACCAAGACAGCCCCACAGCATCCAGAGCCTTAACATTTAATGTAGTTTAGATAATAATGAGTCATATATTGGAAAATGGGATCCATTATTTCAATTTGTTTTAACTATTAAATGAACCGAAACTATGACTTATGTTATATTTGTGGAAAATCTTGGACACAGTGTGTTGTCAAGCTTATGAGATGCAATGCAAGTGTAAGCCACTGTGACACTATTGTTCATTTTTTAAATGTTTTTATTTTATTTTTTATAAATGGCTGTGATGATAATGTAAATGAGAAATTTCTAATCACTGCTATATCAGAATTCTTATTAATATTGATACTGTTGATGACATAATTTAATTTTGTTTGACTAAATTCTGATTGTTTTGTGTCATGTTTGTGTGTCTTCTCAATTGCTCTGTTGGTTGCTATTCTGAATGTTGCTGGGCCGGATTTGGTTTTGGAATTGGAATTGTATTATTTTGTTGGACTGATTAATCAAAAAATGTTTTATTAAAAAAAAAATTAAAAAAAATGGAGCCAATATTACATATAGATAATGTGGCATAATACACATTAAATACACAGAGAACATAAGTAAGATAACTTAAATGAGCTCAAATATACCAACAAATGAGGCATAATGATCCAATATGTACATACAGCTCGCCTACACAGCATGTTAGCATCGATTAGTTTGCAGTCATGCACTGAGCAAATATGCCTGATTAGCACTCCAACAAGTCAATAACATCAATAAAGCTCACCTTTGTACAATACATATTTTTATCATTTGTAATTGTTTAATAATCGCTCAATATTGTAATATTGGGTGTTCAGCAGTCGAGCTACTTATCAAATGACCCATTCGAAGTGATCTACTATATATATATATATATATATATATATATATATATATATATATATATATATATATATATATATATATATATATATATATATACACAGATATATATATATATATATATATACATATATATATATGTATATATACACAACTACATATGTATGTATATGTATGTGTATGTACATATACATACATATACTATATATATAAATATATCTACTATATATATATACATCCATCCATCCATCCATCTTCTTCCGCTTATATTATTATATATACATATATATAGATATGTATATATACACACATACATATGTATGTATATGTATGTGTATGTACATATACATACATATACTAACATATACTAACGTATATATAGGCATATACATACAAATATACATGCATATACATACATATACTAACATATATATAGGCATATACATACAAACATATACATACACACATATACATACAAATATACATGCATATACACATTTACATACATACATACATACATACATACATACATATACACATAACTTCTTCCTGAAAATAGCCTAATTTCTGTGTAAAATGTGTTGGTTAGAGATTTGCATACCTGCCAACTTTTGAAATCAGAAAAACCTAGTAGCCAGGGTCCAGGGGCCGCAGGCCCCGGTAGGTCCAGGACAAAGTCCTGGTGGGGGGGTTCAGCTTCGCCCCCCCGACGCAAAATGATTATTAGCATTCAGACAGGTTAAAATGTTGCTAAAACCATCACTTTTCTATTAGTCACAGTGACTTTTCAAAACAAAAATATTACAGCAAAAATCATATGGGTTGATTGACATGTTTATTCTGTAAGCTAACTTCAATAGTTTGAAATTATTTTGACAGTTAATGCCAGTTATCCTGTCAACCTTTCACAAGACTTCAATTTGTTCATTGAAAGTATAAACACTTTTTACAGTAAACAAATGGTAAAACAGTACTAAACAATTCCATTTAAAAAAAAATTGGTGTCATTATTAACTTTCTGTCCAAGCTTGTATAATCTACTGCCTTGTTCAATTGTAAAAAATATTCTGTGCCTAAAATTCACATTTCTATCACAATTATCATACTGTAAACATGGTAAGCTAACTTCATTCAAATTAATAGTCCTGTCAATAGCATGGAATTACAATTCGAATGTAGTTTTTTTGTAAGCCTTTCAAAAGAATTCAAAATATGAAAAATTAATGACAATTAATTGAAGCCATCAGACACTTGAAAAGTGGCACATCACATCTCTAATGTAATCATTTTAACTTTTCAACAGAAATAGCACTGCACAAATATTAAGGACATACTTCTGTATTTTGGTAGTTATGTTGTCAACATTTAACAAGATTTCTTCAACTTGGACTTGAAAGCATAAATAGTATAAACACTTTTAACAGTATAACAGTACTAAACAATTCCAATAGATAACATTGGTGTCATTACCTTTTTGTGGCTAAAATCCAAAGTTTTCCACTTGTATCGCTAGCAACGGCATTAGACTTGTGTTTTTTTGTCCCAACATGGTCTTTTACATCGCTAATTCCTCCGTGTCCGATCGAAAAATCTTGTCTGCACAAGGTGCAATTCGCGTAGTTTTCACCCTTTTTGGAACGGATAATTATTCCCGGATAGGCTTTTGAATATTCTTCACGGAATGACTGCAGTTTTCTTTTCGGTTTAAGACTCGTTTGCGATTTTTCTCCGGCTGATTCCATGATCGTTCGCTCGTTTGGAAACAATGGCAACTGGTGCCTCGTGCTTGGCAGCGGTGCTATAAATAGCCTCGCGCATGGCATTCGGAATGGCTCGATGGAAGTTACGGGAAGCAGTGTCGATTTTCATTGTTGTTACGCGATTTCGTCAATAAAACTTAAAAAAAAAAATGTTTTTAATTAATGAAAAACCGTATTTTTTATCACTGCAACCGTAACCCGGAATAGGTTGATGAAAACCGTACTAATTACGGGAAAACCGGAGTAGTTGGCAGGTATGGATTTGTTATTGACAAAATGCTTGTCTATTCAGCTATTATGGTCCCACCTAGTAAGAGGCAGTGGAAGTTTGAAGTTCCTTGGACGAGCCAAGTCGATGGAGCCGGATTCGGCTGCGTATCTGGCAACCTCAGTCAGGGAGCGAGGGAGGGGACTACAGAATATTGACCGTGATTGCAGTACCATCTCTTACATATGGCACCTTTAAGTAGAAAAAAAACAATCATTTTCGTTTAAATATGTTCATTTTAAGTAACATGTTGGTAAAGTATTTGTCTAATAATATTCACTTATTTATAATGCCATCATTTTTCTTTTACAAATAAAGCATTATTTAGTATGAAGTATAAAAACAGACTATTACAATACTCACAATATACATTTTTAATGCATTACTTTCAATCGTAAAAGACATTAAATTATTTTCTAAATTCTGATAATATATTAGAAGACCAACTTAAAGTGAAATGTATAGATTATCAGGTAATCATATTAGTCTTTGTATAATTGTGATTTTTATTACCAATTATTTTCTACCTGTTACTTTAATACAGTGGTTCTCAAACTTTTTTTGTCATCCCCCACTTTGGACAAGGGGGAGTTTTCAAGCCCCACCTGCCCCCATCACCCCAACAGAGCGCTAATGCCAAGCTTTAACATTTTCAAATTTATTGAACATCAAGTTGTATACATTCAAACTCAATAACATAAAATATAATTAAGTTAAATAATAAATAAAATAACTGTGCAGCTGTGGTATAACTTGCATCAAGTTCAATAATAAATAAATTAACTTCCATCAAGTTCAATAATAAATAAAACAAAAGTGTTATAACTTGCATCAAGTTCAATCATAAATCAAAAAAAGTGTTATAACTTGCATCACGTTCAATAATTTAAAAAAAAAACTGTTATAACTTGCATCAAGTTCAATAATAAATCAAAAAAAGTGTTATAACTTGCATCACGTTCAATAATGAATCAAAAAAAGTGTTATAACTTGCATCAAGTTCAATAATAAATCAAATAAAAGTGTTATAACTTGCATCAAGTTCAATAATAAATCAAAAAAAAGTGTTATAACTTGCATCAAGTTCAATAATAAATCAAAAAAGTGTTATAACTTGCATCAAGTTCAATAATAAATCAAAAAGTGTTATAACTTGCATCACGTTCAATAATAAATCAAAAAAAGTGTTATAACTTGCATCAAGTTCAATAATAAATCAAATAACTTGCATCAAGTTCAATAATAAATCAAAAAAAGTGTTATAACTTGCATCAAGTTCAATAATAAATAAAACAAAAGTGTTATAACTTCCATCCCATCCATCCATTTTCTACCGCTTATTCCCTTTGGGGTCGCGGGGGGCGCTGGAGCCTATCTCAGCTACAATCGGGCGGAAGGCGGGGTACACCCTGGACAAGTCGCCACCTCATCGCAGGGCCAACACAGATAGACAGACAACATTCACACTCACATTCACACACTAGGGCCAATTTAGTGTTGCCAATCAACTTATCCCCAGGTGCATGTCTTTGGAGGTGGGAGGAAGCCGGAGTACCCGGAGGGAACCCACGCAGTCACGGGGAGAACATGCAAACTCCACACAGAAAGATCCCGAGCCCGGGATTGAACCCAAGACTACTCAGGACCTTCGTATTGTGAGGCAGATGCACTAACCCCTCTGCCACCGTGAAGCCCGTTATAACTTGTATCAAGTTCAATAATAAAAAAAAAGTGTTATAACATGCATGAAGTTCAATAATAAATAAAAAAGTGTTATAACTTGCATCAAGTTCAATAATAAATCCAATAACTTGCATCAAGTTCAATAATAAATCAAAAAAAGTGTTATAACTTGCATCAAGTTCAATAATAAATAAAACAAAAGTGTTATAACTTGCATCAAGTTCAATAATAAATCAAAAAAAGTGTTATAACTTGCATCAAGTTCATTAATAAATCAAAAAAAGTGTTATAACTTGCATCAAGTTCAATAATAAATTAAACAAAAGTGTTATAACTTGCATCAAGTTCAATAATAAATAAAAAAAAAAGTGTTATAACTTGCATCAAGTTCAATAATAAATCAAATAACTTGCATCAAGTTCAATAATAAATCAAATAACTTGCATCAAGTTCAATAATAAATACAATAAAAGTGCCACTTTGCAATCTTTGCAAAAAAAAAAGGAGGAGCTATGCATTTGGCAAGACAGGGCAAGTGACAGCACTTTCCCCCAGGAGAGCCACCTTGCTTCACTGTGAAACAGCACGGCTGTATGACCAGCTCCCATTTCCTCACACAGCGCAGAGAACAGTCGCGCTTTCAGTGGTCGTGTTTTGATCAAATTTACCGCGCTCACAACATCTGTTAAAACCTCATTGAGTTTGGGGCTGAGCTGCCTTGACGCGAGTGCTTCCCGGTGAATGACACAGTGTGTGCCCGTCAGATTTTTGTTTCTCTGCAGGCGCTGGCTCTGGCTCGACGACCTTTGAGGTGCGAGTCACAAATGTATATATTTGTGTAATTGTGATCCACACATTAGCCTGCTACCCATCCGCACGAAAGTTTGTTCCGCTTAGCCCCGCCCCCATTAGTTACTGTTGCTATGTCTGTCAAACTTTCGCTCGTACCGAGAAATATAAAGCCTACAGTAAAAATAAGTACCGGTAATTTCCATTTATTTATATAGCGGATTTCACAGACAGAATCACAAAGTGATTTACAGTGTGTATAGAAAATGAAAGCATAGTAAAAAAAAAAAATCTAAGAATATAATAATTTAAAAAAAAAATTTAAAGTGAAATTTCCTCCCGTTCCTCGCGCCCCACCTGTCATGTCTCTATTCCCCACCAGTGGGGCGCGCCCCACACTTTGAGAAACGCTGCTTTAATAAGAGCACATATAAAATAATTTAGTTTCAAAGTTTTACCGCACAAAATGTTCACACAAACAAAAGAGCAGAGGGACTGCTGGATGTGTTCATTGAGGGATATGAGAAATAAAGTCAAAATGTATTCTGTGTTGAGCGGATGAGGATTTGGAAACATTTGGAAGGTTCCTTTTTTCTTTTTTTTTCTATATCTGTCGTCCAAAGCATGGCGGGTCGATTTTGCTGCAATTTACTCTCAAGTAGCACGCTTGACTTTTATTCTTGGTCTTTATAGATGTGTTGGAAGATTGGTGAGCCCGGTTTGCGTGAATAAGGACATCAATATTTGTGAGAAATGTTTCTTTTTCTCAGTACCACTAATCAGTGTTGGCTTCTCAGGGTAATAATATTGAACTGAATAAAGCTTAACTCGCACTAACGCTGCTTGACTTACTGGCCCACATTGTGGAACAGTCGCATGGAAGATAATTACCATTCTTCTACGCAGTAGTTGCCACACATTCTGACTAAATAAATGATGCGGCGTATTAACATGACGGCCGTCAGCACCTCTGGCGGCGTGCCCTTTCGTGCTGTGGCGAGTGTGTCCGCGTGTTCCACTGCAGCTACGTGCACAATCGCACCACACGAGCACGAAAACAGTGAACAATTATTGTAATCATTCATGAACATCCACCATGCTAATGTCATGCAACTCTTAGCGTGTCAGCACATTGAATAGTCACTACTATGTTTGCACGATACAAACAACATGATATGAATTATATTAATTTGGCCATTGATAGTTTTTAACAGAGGTGGGACCAAGTCATTGTTTTGCAAGTCACAAGTAAGTCTCAAGTCTTTGCCCTCAAGTCCGAGTCAAGTCCCGAGTCAAGACAGGCAAGCCCCGAGTCAAGTCCAAAGTCAAGACTGGAAAGTCTCAAGTCAAGTCCTAAGTCCTGCATTTTGAGTTTCGAGTCCTTTCAAGTCCTTTTAACCACAGACTAATATATTAACACAGATTGTGTATGCTTTTCAAACGCTGTATTTATTTATTAAAACAAGTGCATTTTAAATTGCAGGAAAGAAAATTGTGCTGACATTGCACTTTATAATAGCACTATTAACCAGTCATTTTAAACATGAACTCATTCCTTTACAGAACAAACACATTGAAAAATAAAGTGCAAATGTACTTATTTGTACAAAAGTGTTAACATTGAAAAAACATGACATATACGTGAACATAACAAAAAAGTTGTACTTTTTATATGTCAGGGCCCTATGCTGCATTGCATTTGCAAAAGACCAAATTAGCCAAGAGTCTGTCAGTCATTTGTGCACGATGGGGGCGTAGTTTGATGCCACCATGGCTGAAAACTCGCTCCACTGGAGCACTGGAGGCAGGCACTGCCAAGACTCTCATGGCCACTCGGAACAGTGAAGGAAGAGTCTTCATGTTCAATGCCCAGAACAAAAGGGGGGAGAGAGTTGTTTTGGGTTGGTGCACTACTTGTAAGTGTATCTTGTGTTTTGTATGTTGATTTAATTAAAAAAAGAAAAAAAAAAAATTATTTCTTGTGCGGCCCGATACCAATCGATCCACGGACCAGTACCGGGCCGCGGCCCGGTGGTTGGGGACCACTGAGGTAAACAACCAACAGTATGTCAGAAAGCTAGCTAAAACGGTACACATATTCATAATATAGTATACATTTTAACTGACCTTTATTTGACTATTTTTGTCTTTTTTTAGGTGGCTAAAATACGCGGTGCTGCTGACCACCGTCTAACGTTACGTGTGATATATTGACTAACGTAACCCTGCTTAAAAAAAATCACTGAACAAAAAGTATGAATAAGGTAGTGAACTGCAACAGATTCCCGTGTTTGCAATAACGTTATAACGTTAGCAGTGAGTTTACAGCCTCACTGATTTAACTACACAGCAAATAAAAGTCACGTTACTTAGCCAATAAACGTTATCTTACATTCAAAACTTACCGTTCTTTGTGCAACTTCAAATGCCGGACGAAGTTGGAAGTTGTTGCCTCTCCATCAGTAATTTTGGAACCGCATGTGTTGCATACTGCAAACCGTTTTGTGTTGACCACCTCGTAATTTTTATACCCAAACAAAATTATTTTAGGTATCATTTTTTGTTCACTGGCGTGTGGTTTGGACATGTCTTCTTCGTTGGTTGTCCTGCAATTTGATTGGATGAATGCTGTGTGATGAAAACAAAGTAGATCTAATTTGATTGGCTGTTGTACTGAGAGCACACCAGCTGACACACGCAACGCTGATAGACAAGTACACGATGAAAAATACGGAGCGCTCCCGAATAACTTTTTCATCTTTGGGTTTTGGGGAAAGTAGCAAGTCATGTCAAGTCATGTCAATTCAAAAGGCTCAAGTCCAAGTGAAGTCACAAGTCATTGATGTTAAAGTCTAAGTCGAGTTGCAAGTCTTTTTACATTTTGTCAAGTCGAGTCTAAAGTCATCAAATTCATGACTCGAGTCTAACTCGAGTCCAAGTCATGTGACTCGAGTCCACACCTCTGTTACATTGTATCTTATGCATGTTCGAAAGTAACTGAAACAGAGGGACAAGTGGTAGAAAATGGATGAAGAGGGGCGCGAACCCAAGTCCCCGGCATGAGAGGCGAGTGTGCTGACCACTGAGCCAAAAGGCAGAACACTCTTGAAGTTGTCATGGAGTAAGGTTTAGCAACGTACACCTGGCGCAGCCACACTGGCTGGCCCCAAATTACACAGCCTTAGTTCCTGCCACCTCTCCTTGTCCTTTCTTTGCTGTGTGAGGCAGCAGAGACCATTGCTTCAAAACATCACATATATTTATCATTTTTATAAGGCATTTTTATGAGGCTAAAATGCATCCATTCTGCCTAGCAACAAGTGGACACACCGATATATGACTTGATCCTACTTGCTAACTGAAAATTCAATTTCGGCTGTGAAATTTTACAAGGAATCACTTCTGCTGGAAATGGAGAAAAAAAAAGCCCATCCAGCAAATCCTTTTATTTCTGACATTTAAAAGCGACTGCTGAATGCTACCATGGCTGGTGTTTAGCCAGCTATCGCCAAGGCGACCAATCCTCAGACGGACACCTCTGCTTGGCGTCGTCCTTTATTGGTCCAATAAAGCCTGAACACAACGTCCCGGCTTATACGACTAAATGAAGATATGCCAGCGTGGACGTTTGTGTGAGGTGGACATGATGCATGTGTGTCATATACACTACTTCAGTGTTTTTCAGCCTTTTTTGAGCCAAGGCACATTTTTTGCGTTGAAAAAACCCGGAGGAGCAGAAATCATAAACTCAGTTGAGAGTAAAAAGTCATTGTTGGACATGACTTTAAAGCATAACCAAGCATGCATCACTATAGCTCTCAAAGTAGGTGTACTGTCACCACCTGTCACATCACACCGTGACTTATTTTGAGTGTTTTGGTTGTGCTCCTGTGCGTAGTGTTTTAGTTCTTGTCTTGCGCTCCTATTTTGGTGGCTTTTTCTCTTTTTTTTGGTATTTTCCTGTAGCAGTTTCGTGTCTTCCTTTGAGCGATATTTCCCGCATCTACTTTGTTTTAGCAATCAAGAATATTTCAGTTGATTTTATCCTTCTTTGTGGGGACATTGTTGATTGTCATGTCATGCTCGGATGTACATTGTGGACGCCGTCTTTGCTCCACCGTAAGTTTTTGCTGTCGTCCAGCAATCTGTTTTTGTTTACTTTGTCGCCAGTTCAGTTTTAGTTTTGTTGTTATGATCCGCTGCCCGGATCATATTTTTTGTTTACGTTTTCAAGATACTTGTGTTTTTGGTTAGTTTTGGACTCCTTGAGTACCTGTTTTGTACACCTGAGTTTGTTGCCATGGCTGCTTATTATTTTCACCTGCCGCGTTTGTTCCCGACACGCACCTGTTTGTCATCACTGACATTATTATTTAAGCCTGTCCTCCCTGTCATTCGTTCTTGCTTCGTAGTTTGTTTTCACGCAACAGTTGACGACTTTTGTTCTGGCTCTGTACCTGTTAGCTTCCACGCTAAACTCCTTTTGGCGGAACGCCAAGACGCCCGCCTTGACGCTTTGGAGAGACAGCTGGGAAGTATTCTCACCGCGCTGCAGGTGATGATTCCCCCTACGGCCAACCGAGCAGCCCAGCTGAGACATCCACCACTCGCAGATACTCCGTTGCCTGCTCCGCCTCTGGCTCCGCCCACGCCGACAGACGAGCCGCCTGCTCCGCCCACGCCGACAGACGAGCCGCCTGCTCCGCCCACGCCGACAGACGAGCCGCCTGCTCCGCCTCTGGCTCCGCCCACGCCGACGACGCCTTCTGTTTCCACGGCGACGACGCTTCCTGTTTCCACGGCGACGACGCTTCCTGTTTCCACGGCGACGACGCTTCCTGTTTCCACGGCGACGACGCTTCCTGTTTCCACGGCGACGACGACGCTTCCTGTTTCCACGGCGACGACGACGCTTCCTGCTTCCACGGCGACGACGACGCTTCCTGCTTCCACGGCGACGACGACGCTTCCTGTTTCCACGGCGACGACGACGCTTCCTGTTTCCACGGCGACGACTACGCTTCCTGTTTCCACGGCGACGACGACGCTTCCTGTTTCCACGGCGACGACGACGCTTCCTCCTGCTTCCACGGCGACGACGACGCTTCCTCCTGCTTCCACGGCGACGACGACGCTTCCTCCTGCTTCCACGGCGACGACGACGCTTCCTCCTGCTTCCACGGCGAGGTCTGCTCTCTCCTCGTCGTCTCAGCGACCTCGGGTGGTCTGGCGGCGCTTTCGGAGGTTAGAGTATGGACGCCAGTGGCGCAAACAGCAGCGACACCCGAGACGTAGTCGCAGAACTCTCCGGCTGCTGAACTTCTGGCGCCACTCACGCCCACCTTCTCGGCAGCCACAAATGTGGCCTTTCCGTGGTCGCCCGCCTCGCCTCCGGCAGCGGCGTTCCATTCGCCGCCGCCACCTGACTCGTCCCCGGTGGATTGGGGGACATGTGACCTGGCGACCCTCCGCCAAATCCTCCCTCCACCCTCCCTTGACTCTTGAACTTTGTTATAGTTGGGGGGGTTTTAGTTTTTCTAGGGGACATCTGGAATCTGTCCCTTAAGGGGGGGGTACTGTTATGATCCGCTGCCCGGATCATATTTTTTGTTTACGTTTTCAAGATACTTGTGTTTTTGGTTAGTTTTGGACTCCTTGAGTACCTGTTCTGTACACCTGAGTTTGTTGCCATGGCTGCTTATTATTTTCACCTGCCGCGTTTGTTCCCGACACGCACCTGTTTGTCATCACTGACATTATTATTTAAGCCTGTCCTCCCTGTCATTCGTTCTTGCTTCGTAGTTTGTTTTCATGCAACAGTTGACGACTTTTGTTCTGGCTCTGTACCTGTTAGCTTCCACGCTAAACTCCTTTTTTACCTTCTAGCTCCCATGCTAGCTCTTTTAGTTTTTGCCTTATGTGCTATGAGCACCCTTTTCTTTGTTCCAGTATAATTTATTCCGGTAAATAAATCATTTATTTTACCTTCACGCTGTGTCCGAAGTCCGTTGCATCCTGGGAGAACGAAACCCCGCATCACCATGCGTCCCGGTCGTCACATTTGTTCTGCATAGCCTTCCCTAAGCTTCAATGCCTTTTCTTAGGGGCACTCACCTTTTGTTTATTTTTGGTTTAAGCATTAGACACAATTTTACCTGCGCCCTGCCTCCCGCTGTTTCCGACATCTACAAAGCAATTAGCTACCGACAGCCACCTACTGATATGGAAGAGTATTACACGGTTACTCTGCCGAGCTCTAGACAGCACCGACACTCAACAACAACACATAATTTGCAGACTATAATTACTGGTTTGCAAAAAATATTTTTAACCCAAATAGGTAAAATTAGATATTGTTTATTGTTTATTGAGTGGATCCCCATTAGCTGACGCCAAGGCGACTGCTAGTCTTCCTGGGGTCCATATAGGAGCATACAAAATGAAAAATGCAAAGAATACATGCAATAACAGACATTATACAATGGAAAAATACAACATAAGATAAAAAGCTAGTTAAAACCAGTATTAAAAATTCTCGTCATGTGGGCAGCTGCAATAGGTGTATCTTCAAAGCTGTCTTGAATGACAATTTACTTTGTGAGAGATTAATGTGAGATGGCAACCCATTCCAAAATGATGTACATCTATACATGACTGTATGTTTGAGGAGATTGGTCCTGGGAGCAGGAAGTGCCAAATAGCCATTGCTGGCATTCCTAGTGTCATGAATATGTGTGTTAGTTGATTTTAAAAACTGTTTGTAAAAGTAATCTGGTGATTGATCTAAAATGATAGTTCTAAAGAACATAAGGAGACTACAATGCATCTTTTGTTCAACAGACAACCAGGACAGGCGTGAATGCATAAATGCAATATTAGTGTGCAAAGAACATTTAAGTACCAGTCTAGCCGCTCTGTTCTGAACAAGTTGCAGTTTGTTCAGGTCAGACTTAGTCGTAGCGGACCATATTATAGGACAGTAATGAAGATGACAGAAAACCAAGGACTGTATGACTTGAGCCATTGTTGAGGATGTCAAGAAGGTGGAGCACTTCCTGACCATGGCTAAACCTCTTCCCATTCTCATTGAAATACCATCGATATGATCGGACCATGACAGTTGACTGTCTAATAGCACACCAAGCAATTTTGCTTTTTTGACCTGCTCAATACGTATGTCTGACATTAAAATATGAAGCTGTGGGTCATCAACAATCATATGCCTGGATCCAAAAAGAATGCTTTTTGTTTTGTCAATATTCACAACAAGTTTACTATCATTTACCCAGCGGGACACTCTCTCCAGGTCCTGATTTAAGTTGTTTTCTAGGTCATTTAAGGTAGAGGCAGTACTGTATAGAGTTGTGTCATCTGCATACATAACCATATTGGTGTTTGTTGTAACACAGGGAAGATCATTAGTAAAAATAATAAAAAGTAAAGGACCTAAGCAGCTTCCTTGAGGCACGCCGCAGTAATTGTACTTGCGTTCAGATAGGCTACCATTAAAACACACTCTCTGTGATATTCCTGATAGACAGCTCAACATCCAAGAAAGTGACATACTATTAAAACCATATTTTCTCAGTTTGGAGATCATTATGTTGTGATCTATGACATCGAATGCCGCACTAAAGTCAATCAGGACAGTACCAACCATCTTCTTGACATCCATTTGTGACAGCCAGTCATCAGTCAGCTGAGCTAGAGCAGTAGACGAGTGACCTTGCCTATAAGCATGCTGGGAACCCGACATCAGTTTGTTGTAGGTAAAGTAATCTTGAATTTGTTTGAAAACAACTTTTTCCATCAATTTACTAAGAACAGGAAGTATGCTTATTGGTCTACTGTTTTTACCAGTAAAATCTTTATTTTTGTCCTTGGGTAGAGGGATGACCTTAGCCTCCTTCCAAACCCCAGGAAAGACTCCATATCTTAATGATTTATTAAATATATGACAAATCGGAGTTGATACATGGCATGCCGCAATTCTTAACAATTTGCCATCTAGCATGTCCGTCCCAGCAGGTTTATCAGATGGCAGTGATAACAACAATTTCTCAATATCAGAACTACTAACTGGTACAAAATCGAACCTGCAGTTTTTACCCTTCATTATATGATTTTCAATTAATGTGCATGAGGAGGAGCCATCAGAAGGCGTCATATTCACTCTCAGATTTTCCACCTTGTTTGTGAAGTAATTATTAAAATATGTGGCAATTTCCATTGGCTTATAGTCAGGTAAGCTCCATCAACTTCTATATACGAATTTGTTTTACATGATGCTGATCTTCCCATTATTTGATTTTGGATAATCTCCAACGACACACCAGACTGTATCTCACGGCACAGTGGTTGAAAAACACTGCACTACTTCATCATACCACAAACGCATGGCTTCACTCACCAGCAATTTCCCCACGGGCCGTCTATCTCACCCCATCCCCACTGTCTTACCAAAAAGCATTTTCCCCCCCTTAAGCCTGCGTGTCCACACGGATGTGCAGACACAAGGACATTATTCCTCGCATCTAAAGCTTGGGGGTCAGTACCGGGGGCGTCCATATATACAGGTGACTCGCACACAAGGAAAACACAAAAATCGAAGACGCCGCTTTCTCCGCTCAAAACACTCGCTAATGGTCGCCCTTCTCTTCATAGCTCCCTCTTGGCATAAAGGTGAAGGGCACTGAAATGTGGGAGGAAAAGAGAAAAGGGACGCTAATGGTCATGTTTTTCAATTGGCTTGATTCATGGCGTGCGGCCGCCATTATTTCACCATTTATCAGGCCAGCCTGCTCGACCCTGCTGGAGGTGTGGGGGAGTAAATGTAAAAAATAAATAAATAAATAAACAAATAAAAAAGCCACAGGGACATGATAGGGGACGAAGGGAAGATTGCTTTAAAATATACGACTGGAATTTCCAAGGTCCGACTTTGAATGTGAAGAAAAAAAATCCTCGGATTCAGGAGGAACAGTGTGGTTTTCGTCCTGGTCGTGGAACTGTGGACCAGCTCTATACTCTCGGCAGGGTCCTTGAGGGTGCATGGGAGTTTGCCCAACCAGTCTACATGTGCTTTGTGGACTTGGAGAAGGCATTCGACCGTGTCCCTCGGGAAGTCCTGTGGGGAGTGCTCAGAGAGTATGGGGTTTCGGACTGTCTGATCGTGGCGGTCCGCTCCCTGTATGATCAGTGTCAGAGCTTGGTTCGCATTGCCGGCAGTAAGTCGGACACGTTTCCGGTGAGGGTTGGACTCCGCCAAGGCTGCCCTTTGTCACCGATTCTGTTCATAACTTTTATGGACAGAATTTCTAGGCGCAGTCAAGGCGTTGAGGGGATCTGGTTTGATGGCTGCAGGATTGGGTCTCTGCTTTTTGCAGATGATGTAGTCCTGATGGCTTCATCTAGCCAGGATCTTCAGCTCTCACTGGATCGGTTCGCAGCTGAGTGTGAAGCGACTGGAATGAGAATCAGCACCTCCAAGTCCGACTCCATGGTTCTCGCCCGGAAAAGGGTGGAGTGCCATCTCCGGGTTGGGGAGGAGATCTTGCCCCAAGTGGAGGAGTTTAAGTACCTCGGAGTCTTGTTCACGAGTGAGGGAAGAGTGGATCGTGAGATCGACAGGCGGATCGGTGCGGCATCTTCAGTAATGCGGACGCTGTATCGATCCGTTGTGGTGAAGAAGGAGCTGAGCCGGAAGGCAAAGCTCTCAATTTACCGGTCGATCTACGTTCCCATCCTCACCTATGGACATGAGCTTTGGGTTATGACCGAAAGGACAAGATCACGGGTACAAGCGGCCGAAATGAGTTTCCTCCGCCGGGTGGCGGGGCTCTCCCTTAGAGATAGGGTGGGAAGCTCTGTCATCCGGGGGGAGCTCAAAGTAAAGCCGCTGCTCCTTCACATCGAGAGGAGCCAGATGAGGTGGTTCGGGCATCTGGTCAGGATGCCACCCGAGCGCCTCCCTAGGGAGGTGTTTAGGGCACGTCCGACCGGTAGGAGGCCACGAGGAAGACCCAGGACACGTTGGGAAGACTATGTCTCCCGGCTGGCCTGGGAACGCCTCGGGATCCCCCGGGAGGAGCTGGACGAAGTGGCTGGGGAGAGGGAAGTCTGGGCTTCCCTGCTTAAGCTGCTGCCCCCGCGACCCGACCTCGGATAAGCGGAAGAAGATGGATGGATGGATGGAAAAAACATGGCTGTCGACCTCCGAGTGCCTGGACTAGCATTAGAGCTACATTATAGCAGATTACGCTGACTGGCCGACAAACCTACCGTGTTTTTCGGACTATAAGGCGCACTTAAAATCCTTTCACTTTCTAAAAAAAATGGACAGTGCGCCTAATGTACGGCATAATTCTGGTTGTGTTTACTGACCTCGAAGCAATTTTGTTTGGTACATGGTGTAATAATAAGTGTGACCAGTAGATGGCAGTCATACATAAGAGATACGTGTAGACTGCAATATGATGGCAGTGAACAACACCAAAACTTTAAATGTTCCATTGAGAATATAGAACATTACACACGGCGCTCAAAAATCTGTCAAAATGTTTTTAGTACGACTTCGGTAAGCTAGGAAGCCGCACCGAAAAATACGGTAATCTTTCATTGCCGCTAAATGTTTATACCAAAATGAGCAAATCATATAGATATTTACACTGTATAGGGGTGTCACCAATCAACTTTTTCAATTCCGATTGGAGACCTGCACATTGGCCGATACAGATGTTGATCTAATATAATATCGGGACGATTCATTCATTGAGGGCTGGGCGATATATCGATATACTCGATACATCGCGGGTTTGTCTTTGTGCGATATAGAAAATGACTATATCGTGATATTCGAGTACCGTATTTTCCGCACTATAAGGCGCACCTAAAAACCACAAATTTTCTCAAAAGCTGACAGTGCGCCTTATAACCCGGTGCGCTTTATATATGGATAAATATTAAGATTCATTTTCATAAAGTTTCGGTCTCGTAACTACGGTAAACAGCCGCCATCTTTTTTCTCGGTAGAACAGGAAGCGCTTCTTCTTCTACGCAAGCAACCGCCAAGGTAAGCACCCGCCCCCATAGAACAGGAAGCGCTTCTTCTTCTACTGTAAGCAACCACCCGCCCGCGTAGAAGAAGAAAAAGCGCGCGGATATTACGTACGTTTCATTTCCTTTGTGTGTTTACATCTGTAAAGACCACAAAATGGCTCCTACTAAACGACAGGGATCCGGTTCATGAAAAGACGCAATCTCTCCATCCGCACACGGATTACTATTTCACAGCAACTGATATTCCTGTGAACCGCACTGTGGATACAACGGGAGCACGTACGGTGAATATTCGCACCACAGGGAATGAGAAGTCATCCTTCACTGTGGTTCTAGCTTGCCATGCTAATGGCCAGAAACTTCCACCCATGGTGATATTCAAAAGGAAGACCTTGCCAAAAGAGACCTTTCCAGCCGGCGTCATCATAAAAGCTAACTCGAAGGGATGGATGAAGAAAAGGTGAGCGAGTGGTTAAGGTAAGTTTAAGTTTACGCGAAGAGGCCGGGTGGCTTTTTTCACGCAGCTTCGTCCATGTTGATATACGACTCCATGCGCGCCAACATCACGCTGGTTTTAATATATTATTAAAGTTTGACTGACCTATTTGACTGTTTTTTTGACATTCCTTTAGCGCAGTTAGATTACAACACGGGGCGGCTTATAGGTGGACAAAGTTTTGAAATATGCCGTTCATTGAAGGCGCGGCTTATAACCCAGGGCGCCTTATGGTGCGGAAAATACGGTATACGTTCTCACGCAGTTGCTTTTAGCTGCGGGCATTACACTACAGGCTTTTCTCACTCTTTCTTGTCTCTCCTTCTCACAGAGACATAAAACAAGCGCACCTTCTTACATACGTCACATACGTATACGCCCTCGCGGAGCAGAGAGGTAGCGACATGGGTAACGCCAGCTGTGGTGCGAGTGGTAATACGAGAGAAAGAAGGTGCGAATCTGGTAACAAATGAAGGAAGAATTAATTCCCAAGAAAAACAGCAGGGGGTCCATCGTCTGGCGGTGGTTTGGCTTCAAGCGGGAATATGTCGAACGGACAACCGTAATTTGTCAAGTGTGGGGCAAACGCGTTGCTACAAAAAGTAGCATTACTGCTAATATGTAGCATCATTTGAAAAGTCACCCGCTAGAGAATGAAGAGTGCTTACTCCGCATGTCAACATCTCCGTTCGGTGCCACACCCACAAAATGCCCAAGCAACCACTTCCACATCAACACCTTATGAAAAAAATAGTCAACAACAGAAGGAGATAACGTCCGCAGGAACCTACCACATAGCGAAGGACATACACTATTTGATTTCCTATTATGCAGCTCATTTTTATTTGACAGTTATTGAAATATCTTGTGTGACATCATGCACAAAAGTGCACTTTATTTGTTTGAAACTATTGTAGTGGCGTTCCGTACAAAAAGTGCACTTTAATTTAGTGTTGCTTTGATATGTCATCTTAGTGACATCATTCACAAAAGTGCACTCATAGCTTGTTTTAAAATGTCTGACAATCTTGCACTTTCTGTTTGGAAATGACATGAATGTTTGTGCCACTGCTTAATAACTGTTTAATAAATACACTTTTGGTCAATTGACTTACCGTATTTTCCGCACCATAAGGCGCCCTGGGTTATAAGCCGCGCCTTCAATGAACGGCATATTTCAAAACTTTGTCCACCTATAAGACGCCCCGTGTTATAAGCCGCATCGAACTGCGCTAAAGGAATGTCAAAAAAACAGTCAGATAGGTCAGTCAAACTTTAATAATATATTAAAAACCAGCGTGATGTGGGCGCGCATGGAGTCGTATATCAACATGGACGGAGCTGCGTGAAAAAAGCCACCCGGCCTCTTCGCGTAAACTTAAACTTACCTTAACCACTCGCTCATCTTTTCTTCATCCATCCCTTCGAGTTAGCTTTTATGATGACGCCGGCTGGAAAGGTCTCTTTTGGCAAGGTCTTCCTTTTGAATATCACCATGGGTGGAAGTTTCTGGCCATTAGCATGGCAAGCTAGAACCACAGTGAAGGATGACTTCTCATTCCCTGTGGTGCGAATATTCACCGTACGTGCTCCCGTTGTATCCACAGTGCGGTTCACAGGAATATCAAAAGTCAGTGGAACCTCGTCCGTCCATGTTGATAATGTTCTCTGGCCGGATCTTTTTTTCAGCTATCTTGTTTTTACAATATGCACGGAAAGTAGCCAGCTTTTCTTGAAAGTCTTTAGGCAGTTGCTGTGAAATAGTAATCCGTGTGCGGATGGAGAGATTGCGTCTTTTCATGAACAGGATCCCTGTCGCTTAGTAGGAGCCATTTTGTGGTCTTTACAGATGTAAACACACAAAGGAAATGAAACGTACGGTAATATCCGCGCGCTTTTTCTTCTTCTACGCGGGCAGGTGGTTGCTTACAGTAGAAGAAGAAGCGCTTCCTGTTCTATGGGGGCGGGTGCTTACCTTGGCGGTTGCTTGCGTAGAAGAAGAAGCACTTCCTCTTCTACGGGGAAAAAAGATGGCGGCTGTTTACCGTAGTTGCGAGACCGAAACTTTATGAAAATGAATCTTAATATTAATCCATATATAAAGCGCACCGGGTTATAAGGCGCACTGTCAGCTTTTGAGAAAATTTGTGGTTTTTAGGTGCGCCTTATAGTGCGGAAAATACGGTAGTTGTGATTTCCCTCTCTGCATGAAAGTTTAAAATGAGCATATATTAATGCAGTATGAAGAAGAATGTTTTAATGTAGACACATAGAATCATCATACTGTTGTGATTATATGCATCAAGTGGTCATTCAAGGCTAAGGCAAAATATCGAGATATATATCGTGTAGAGCTGCACCAACTAATCGATTAAAATCGATTATAAAAATAGTTGGCGATTAATTTAGTCACCGATTCGTTAGATCTATGCTATGCGCAGAGGCAATTATTTTTTTTATTTTTTTTTTAATAAACCTTTATTTATAAACTGCAACATGTACAAACAGCTGAGAAACAATAATCAAAATAAGTATGGTGCCAGTATGCTGTTTTTTTTCCAATAAAATACTGGAAAGGATAGAAAAGTAGTTTGTCTCCTTTATCCGATTATTAATCGATTAATCGAAGGAATAATCGACAGATTAATCGATTATCAAATTAATCGTTAGTTGCAGCCCTAATATCATGACCAGTGACAGTTACTAGTTACTTTATTTCAAAAGTAACTCAGTTACTAACTCAGTTACTTAAACCAAAAAGTAATGCGTTACTGTGAAAAGTAACTATTTAGTTACTTATATATATATTTTAATTTTTTTAAGGCCCCATTTAATGCCCTTTTAGCCTTCATTTCAGTACTGTTATTGCACTGGAGAATAATACAATGTGTTGATCAACTTGACATGCATTTGCATCACTGAACTCTGCTAAGCAATGTGCTCTACATACAACACACAAAGACAAAGATATGTTTTAAAGGGCCAATTTGTTTCAGACCAGAACAAATTGACAAAACTATTTTAAATAGCTGCAACTTAACATACATAAGTAACAAACAGCATAATAACAACATAGCTGTAAAACAAGAAAGGCACACACTACATACATAAAGCCTAACCAGGCGTTTTTTTTATCTCAAGGAATTGTGAAATAAAATCATGTCTGAAGCCCAGAACACTCTACACATTTCCCCACTTAGTTTAGAGAAAAGGAAATATTAGCCTGGCCCACTAGTATCCCTCTTTAGGTTTGTGAACTTTATAGTCTAAACATTTAGAGTGATGTGATAATCAAACACTCTAAAAGTCTAAAATGAAAGAGTATATAAGAGAATTGTGTGTACCTTCAGTGTGCAGTGCCTCATTAAAACCCAGCCGCTTTTGGAGGTGGAGGTGAAGTGTGTGTCTCTTTACTAGCTTCGTCGAAGCATGTTGTTTTTGAAGCTGTTTCAGCAGATTTGAATTGCGAGAATAGGATCTTTGATCCTAGACAACTTACATTCAACTAAAATGTTCTTTTCTTTGTGGTCGATAAAAGAAACGTACTGAAAATATCTCCATTTTAAGAAACTCGGCTTCGGGGTTCGCCATGACGTCTTGTTAGTAGACACAGACACACCCCCTCCCACACACACACACACACACACACACACACAAGTACACACAGACCGCGCGCGGCGCGCCTCTTTCTTGTTGCCTCTTCAGCAGCGCTGCAACACTCAGATCTTCTCAGTTTCTAGCCGATACTACATAAAAATAACGCAAAATAACGCAGTAACGCATCATGTAGTAACGGTAACTGAGTTACTGAATATAAAAAATAACGCGTTAGATTACTATTTACCGCCGATAGTAACGGCGTTACAGTAACGCGTTACTTTGTAACGCGTTAGTCCCAACACTGATCGTGACATGGCCTAAAAATATTGAGATATTAAAAAAAGGCCATATCGCCCAGCCCTATGGTATTGTGTGCTTAACCGTTGTGGAGCTGCTCACTGTTAGTAGCCTATACCCTTTGTAAATGACTTGACTAAAATACAAGAAGTGACCAATCCTGTGTGTTTATTGGAATATATTGAGATGTTAACTGGCAGTCCAGCTTTGCATAAGTAAATGCTCTTATACCGGATCGGAGATCTTAGAAGCCAGTCAATATAATCGGTTACTTGATCAAAAAGGTTCATTAGATCTTCTTATTCTTGTACTTTTTCACATTTTCTTGTAATCAGATCATATTTTTGGTATATTAGAAGGAATTTTTACCTGACATGTTTCGACTGTCCTCTGCAGTCTTCTTCAGAAAGGTCACCTGACCAGGTCAGGTAAAAATTCCATCTAATATACCGAAAATATGGTCTGATTACAAGAAAATTTGAAAAAGTATAATCTGATACCAGAGAAAGAAGGTGCTAATCTGGTAACAAATGAAGGAAGAATTAACTCCCAAGAAAAACAGCAGGGGGTCCATCGTCTGGCAGTGGTTTGGCTTCAAGTGGGAATATGTTGAACAGAAGTCGCCACCTCATTCTGCGATGAGGTGGCGACTTGTCCAGGGTGTACCCCGCCTTCCGCCCGATTGTAGCTGAGATAGGCTCCAGCGCCCCCCGCGACCCCAAAGGGAATAAGCGGTAGAAAATGGATGGATGGATAATCTGATACTTGTTTTTTTGCTGATATCAATATTGAATTGGGACACCCTTACACTGTACTTTTTCAAACAGTGACCATCACTGGATTAGACGCCATGTCTCAATTGATAAGACCAGCAGGAAGAGAAAAAGAGGCAGAATACCTATTTGT
Source organism: Nerophis lumbriciformis (assembly GCF_033978685.3). Taxonomy (NCBI): domain Eukaryota; kingdom Metazoa; phylum Chordata; class Actinopteri; order Syngnathiformes; family Syngnathidae; genus Nerophis; species Nerophis lumbriciformis. The sequence continues at coordinate 2,288,430 of NC_084551.2, forward strand.
GGCCCACTGCACATGCTACAAGAAAGAGGGAAAAAGAGCAAAACAACAAATAGAGATTAAAGCTGCAAGCAGCGTTGGTCGGGCCCGCGTATTTGGCAGGTGCTAGTCCTAAGTGTCCCAATACTTTTGTCAAGTTTGAGTCCCAAGTGTCCCAATACTTTTGTCCAGTGTAAGTGTCCCAATACTTTTGTCCAGTTGCCCAATGCTTTTGTTCAGTGGTAGTAGTAAGTGTCCCAATACTTTTGTCCAGTGGTAGTCCTAAGTGTCCCAATACTTTTGTCTACTTTTAGTCCGAATTGTCCCAATACTTTTGTCTACTTTTAGTCCGAATTGTCCCAATACTTTTGTCTAGTGTACCTACCTTGTCTGCATTGTGTGGGCACGCTGGTGCTTCCTGCTTTTAAGCAGCCACCTTGAGAAAACAGCAGCGCAGCAGCATCAGCGCAGCAGCATCAGCGCAGCGGTTCTTTGAAGGCTCATAAAATCAAAACCGGAGCAGTTAGAAAAATTATTTCGATAACTTTTATTTTATTCTCCTGTGTTAGTTTGAAGCTGAAACGACAAACGCGCTCAGAGGAGATAATGATTGAAGAGAAGTGACCGGTTTATAAAAAAAAAAATTTTTGAAGGGGGAATTGCAAACTTCCTGTTGATTTTTGCTGAGGGTTGTCAATCTATGAAATGTAGGTCTAAGTGAGACCTACATAGAGGTTTTTGTTTCATGTCTCTCCAACCTTCCCAGTGGGAGTTACAGGCAGTTTTGTCATTTTTTTCTTCCGAGTTACAGTTTTGTCGCCGTTTTATAATTTTTTTTTTCAGATTTGGGGTTAGGTTTTTTTATTAGATCGCAATTTTTGCTAGTCCTGATGTGTGCGTTCAGTTTGGTGAGTTTTGGAGCATGTTAAGAGGGTGAAAATACAGCTCAAAGAGACAAAATTGACTGTTTTTAGTACTTTTTTGTCTTGAAGGGGGAATTGCCAACTTCCTGTTGATTTTTGCCCGAGGATATACAATTATGAAAACTAGGTCTAAGTCAGACCTACATGGAGGTTTTTGTTTCATGTCTCTCCGACCTTTATAGTGGGAGTTACAGGCAGTTTTGTCATTTTTTCCTTCCGAGTTGCAGTTTTGTCGCCGTTTTATAAAAACATTGCGCTAGAGCGCAATTTTGAGATTTGGGGTTAGGTTTTTTTTATTAGATCGCAATTTTTGCCAGTCCTGATGTGTGTGTTCAGTTTGGCGAGTTTTGGAGCATGTTAAGAGGGTGAAAATACAGCTCAAAGAGACAAAATTGACTGTTTTTAGTACTTTTTTGTCTTGAAGGGGGAATTGCCAACTTCCTGTTGATTTTTGCCCGAGGATATACAATTATGAAAACTACGTCTAAGTCAGACCTACATGGAGGTTTTTGTTTCATGTCTCTCCGACCTTCCTAGTGGGAGTTACAGGCAGTCTAGTTTTTTTTTTCCTAGGGGGCGCTAGAGCGCAATTTTGAGTTTTTTGATAAAAAATTTTGCCGTATATTTCTGATGTGTGTGTAAAATTTGGTGAGTTTTGAAGTATGTTAAGGGGGTCAAATTACAGCGCAAAGTTGCGGAAGAATAATAATAATAAAACCTTACAAATTCAATAGGTCCTTATGTCCCATTGCATAAGGACTCCCTTTGGGAGTCCTTATACAATGGGCCATGCGGGCCCTAATAAAAGGTGAAATGTTGACAATAAAACACTCATCTATATAACATGTCTTAGTATATCAATGTTTGGTTTTAGCCTGTTGCAAATCAGTTTGTGGCCCTCTGAGGGACAAACCCCTGCTATAGAGGTTATTGTTTGAACTTTAAAAAGTTAGTTGCTGAGCCCAACTCAACTTGCTAACCAAAACAGCAGAACCTGTCGAGGTACATAGATTTGTTTACTTTCTTAGTTCAAGAGGGGAAATTCAGATTCTCAGCACAATCCCATTCCAGAACAGACAAACATTACAGAGAGACAGAACAGGTCAGCAGGTCAGATATCTCAGCATATCAGATTGTCCCAGTGAGTAAATGTAGAGACAGCGTATTATCCAGCAATTAGTCTTTTAGTATGACAGGTAGTCTCTTTGCGTAATTCAGCGTTTCTCAAAGTGTGGGGCGCGCCCCACTGGTGGGGAATAGAGACATGACAGGTGGGGCGCGAGGAACGGGAGGAAATTTCACTTTAAAAAATGTTTTTAATTATTATATTTTTAGATTTTTTTTTTTACTATGCTTTTATTTTCTATACACACTGTAAATCATTTTGTGATTCTGTCTGTGAAATCCGCTATATAAATAAATGGAAATTACCGGTACTTATTTTTCCTGTAGGCTTTATATTTCTCGGTAGGAGCGAAAGTTTGACAGACATAGCAACAGTAACTAATGGGGGCGGGGCTAAGCGGAACAAACTTTCGAGCGGATGGGTAGCAGGCTAATGTGTGGATCACAATTACACAAATATATACATTTGTGACTCGCACCTCAAAGGTCGTCGAGCCAGAGCCAGCGCCTGCAGAGAAACAAAAATGTGACGGGCACACACTGTGTCATTCACCGGGAAGCACTCGCGTCAAGGCAGCTCAGCCCCGAACTCAATGAGGTTTTAATATGTTGTGAGCGCGGTAAATTTGATCAAAACACGACCACTGAAAGTGCGACTGTTCTCTGCACTGTGTGAGGAAATGGGAGCTGATCATACAGCCGTGCTGTTTCACAGTGAAGCAAGGTGGCTCTCCTGGGGGAAAGTGCTGTCACTTGCCCTGTCTTGCCAAATGCATAGCTCCTCCTTTTTTTTGTTGCAAAGATTGCAAAGTGGCACTTTTATTGTATTTATTATTGAACTTGATGCAAGTTATTTGATTTATTATTGAACTTGATGCAAGTTATAACACTTTTTTTGATTTATTATTGAACTTGATGCAAGTTATAACACTTTTGTTTTATTTATTATTGAACTTGATGCAAGTTATAACACTTTTTTTTATTATTGAACTTGATGCAAGTTATAACACTTTTGTTTTATTTATTATTGAACTTGATGCAAGTTATAACACTTTTTTGGATTTATTATTGAACTTGATGCAAGTTATTTGATTTATTATTGAACTTGATGCAAGTTATAACACTTTTTTTGATTTATTATTGAACGTGATGCAAGTTATAACACTTTTTGATTTATTATTGAACTTGATGCAAGTTATAACACTTTTTTTGATTTATTATTGAACTTGATGCAAGTTATAACACTTTTATTTGATTTATTATTGAACTTGATGCAAGTTATAACACTTTTTTGATTTATTATTGAACGTGATGCAAGTTATAACACTTTTTTTGATTTATTATTGAACTTGATGCAAGTTATAACAGTTTTATTTATTTATTATTGAATGTGATGCAAGTTATAACACTTTTTTTGATTTATTATTGAACTTGATGCAAGTTATAACACTTTTGTTTTATTTATTATTGAACTTGATGGAAGTTATTTCATTTATTATTGAACTTGATGCAAGTTATACCACAGCTGCACAGTTATTTTATTTATTATTGAACTTAATGTTATTTTATGTTATTGAGTTCGAATGTATACAACTTGATGTTCAATAAATTTGAAAATGTTAAAGCTTGGCATTAGCGCTCTGTTGGGGCGATGGGGGCAGGTGGGGCTTGAAAACTCCCCCTTGTCCAAAGTGGGGGATGACAAAAAAAAGTTTGAGAACCACTGGCGTAATTGCTTGTGTCCATGTTTAGGTTCTGTGGAGCTACAGTATACCCCTTGTTAGTGAAATATGCAGTTCACCATGGATGTGTAAAATTACGTAGAATTTTATTGTATTTTTATTCTTTCCTTGTCTATTTGTAACTATATGTACAATTTATTGGATTCTATATTCCACTTTATTATATTCATTCTTTATTTTTTTCATAGAAATAACATTGTTTTTTCTTTTCTAGTGCTTCTAAGAGTTTTCGTATAATTATTCTTCTTGTAATTGAGCTACTGTGATCAAGCAATTTCCCTTGTGGTTCATTAAAGTTTCTCTAACTATATCATTTTGTTTAATATTATTCTAAAAAGAAGCTCTCCCCTTCTGCAGTTAATTAAACAGTAATGAACAGTTTCCCCTTATTTTGCAAAATGTACTTTGAAACCATCGCCTAATAGTAAAATGTGTCCCTAGAGCTAGTTTATGAGCACAAGATGTGTGAACAATCGTATTATTTCCCTCACTTGTTTGTTCCCTTAACGCTCGCTTTGGAAGTTGCGGATTTTCATGAAGTCATGGAGTAGCACCTATCTACAGTACAGGCCAAACGTTTGGACACACCTTCTCATTTCAATGTGTTTTCTTTATTTTCATGACTATTTACATTGTAGATTGTCACTGAAGGCATCAAAACTATGACACCTGTGAAGTGAAAACCCTTTCAGGTAACTATCTCTTGAAGCTCATCGAGAGAATGGCAAGAGTGTGCAAAACAGTCATCATAGCGAAGGGTGTTTGCTATTTTGAGGAAACTAGAAAATAAAACATGTTTTCAGTTATTTCACCTTTTTTTTGTTAAGTACATAACTCATTCATAGTTGTGATGCCTTCAGTGACAATCTACAATGTAAATAGTCATGAAAATAAAGAAAACCCATTGAATGAGAAGCCTGAGCTGTATGTGAGCGCTCTCCTAAAAGCAGAGGTGGGTAGAGTAGCCAGAAATTGTACTCAAGTAAGAGTACTGTTACTTTAGAGATTTATTACTCAAGTAAAAGTAAGGAGTAGTCACCCAAATATTTACTTGAGTAAAAGTAACAAGTATGTTGTGAAAAAACTACTCGAGTACTGAGTAACTGATGAGTAACATACACACACATATCATATACATATATATATATATATATATATATATATATATATATATATATATATATATATATATATATATATATATATATACATACACATACACACATATATATATATATACACACACATTTATATATATATATATATATATATATATATATATATATATATATATATATATATATATATATATATAAAATCTCCTGATGATTGAGGGTACCCCCCCTCATGAAACAGGCCTGTACAGATGAAATAGTCTTGTGATTTTTTTCCCACACATACATATATATATATATATATATATATATACACACATATATATATACAGTATATAATTTATATTTATTTATTTTGCCGTTTTTGTTTACATGTTAAAGGTGTTTTAATGAATATACATGCATGTTTAACACATATAGATTCCTTTCTTTCATGTTGACAAGAATATAAGTTGGTGTATTACCTGATTCTGATGACTTGCATTGATTGTAATCAGACAGTAGTGATGATAACGTCCACGTTTTCAAATGCAGGAGAAAAAAAGTTCCTCCTTTCTGTCTAATACCACATAAGTGGTTGGTTTTTGGTATCTTATTTGTCCAGCTTCCATATTCGTTTTCACACACTTTACAAGAAATACATTGGCGGCAAATTCCGTAGCTTGCTCGCTTGTTTGCGCTGGCTTTCGGAGACTCTTATTTTGAAAGCGCAGGCGCGATGAAGCGGCACCTTTATTGTGAAGACAGGAACTGTGCAGTCAGTCTTTAGGCTTGTGACGGGACGTACGTTTGAAATAAAAAAAGTGTCTTTTTTCCTTCACACTTTTGATTGATTGATTGAAACTTTTATTAGTAGATTGCACAGTACAGTATATATTCCGTACAATTGACCACTAAATGGTAACACCCCAATAAGTTTTTCAACTTGTTTAAGTCAGGTCATGTGACCGCCTGGCTCTGTTTGATTGGTCCAACGTCACCAGTGACTGCATCTGATTGGTGGAACGAAGTGAAACGTCACCAGTAAGGCAGGCACTTTGAAGGTCTGTCTGACAGACCAAAACAAACAAAGCGTGCATTAACAGATCGATAAAAATTAGTAGCGAGTAGCGAGCTGAATGTAGATAAAAGTAGCGGAGTAAAAGTAGCGTTTCTTCTCTATAAATATACTCAAGTAAAAGCAGAAGTAAGTTGCATTAAAACTACTCTTAGAAGTACAATTTATCCCAAAAGTTACTCAAGTAGATGTAACGGAGTAAATGTAGCGCGTTACTACCCACCTCTGTCAGTCAGCTACAGAAAGGTTAATAGGTTTTTTTCTTAAGCTAACACCATGTTGCTGTTGAAAAGTGACTGCAATGTTAGGTCGTTAACGTCGGATTTTGCAGCCAACAAGAGGGAAGAAGGACTACAGTAAGTGGGAGAGAGATAAGGTGACACCAGGGAGAGCGTGAGCTAGCGGCAGTCTTAATGACGCTTAAGGCTATAACAACGAGGCGAGCAAAGTTCTCTATTAACTCAACGCTCTCTCATGCGTGCGTTGCCGTGCCATAACAGTCCAATTTAGCTGGTTACACTCGGATGCTTCCCGACTGGAGACTACCATCCACACAAAGGTGTGTGACTAAAGCAGTGGTTCTCAAACTTTTTTTGTCATCCCCCACTTTGGACAAGGGGGAGTTTTCAAGCCCCACCTGCCCCCATCGCCCCAACAGAGCGCTAATGCCAAGCTTTAACATTTTAAAATGTATTGAACATCAAATTGTATACATTCGAATTCAATAACATAAAATAACATTAAGTTCAATAATAAATAAAATAACTGTGCAGCTGTGGTATAACTTGCATCAAGTTCAATAATAAATAAAATAACTTCCATCAAGTTCAATAATAAATAAAACAAAAGTATTATAACTTGCATCAAGTTCAATAATAAATCAAAAAAAGTGTTATAACTTGCATCACGTTCAATAATAAATCAAAAAAGTGTTATAACTTGCATCAAGTTCAATATTAAATCAAAAAAAGTGTTATAACTTGCATCAAGTTCAATAATAAATCAAAAAAGTGTTATAACTTGCATCAAGTTCAATAATAAATCAAAAAGTGTTATAACTTGCATCAAGTTCAATAATAAATCAAATAACTTGCATCAAGTTCAATAATAAATCAAAAAAAGTGTTATAACTTGCATCAAGTTCAATAATAAATAAAACAAAAGTGTTATAACTTGCATCAAGTTCAATAATAAAAAAAAGTGTTATAACTTGCATCAAGTTCAATAATAAATCAAATAAAAGTGTTATAACTTGCATCAAGTTCAATAATACATCAAATAACTTGCATCAAGTTCAATAATAAGTCAAAAAAGTGTTATAACTTGCATCAAGTTCAATAATAAATAAAACAAAAGTGTTATAACTTGCATCAAGTTCAATAATAAATCAAAAAAAGTGTTATAACTTGCATCAAGTTCAATAATAAATCAAAAAAAGTGTTATAACTTGCATCAAGTTCAATAATAAATAAAACAAAAGTGTTATAACTTGCATCAAGTTCAATAATAAATCAAAAAAAGTGTTATAACTTGCATCAAGTTCAATAATAAATCAAATAACTTGCATCAAGTTCAATAATAAATACAATAAAAGTGCCACTTTGCAATCTTTGCAAAAAAAAGAGGAGGAGCTATGCATTTGGCAAGACAGGGCAAGTGACAGCACTTTCCCCCGGGAGAGCCACCTTCACTGTGAAACAGCACGGCTGTATGATCAGCTCCCATTTCCTCACACAGTGCAGAGAACAGTCGCACTTTCAGTGGTCGTGTTTTGATCAAATTTACCGCGCTCACAACATCTGTTAAAACCTCATCGAGTTCGGGGCTGAGCTGCCTTGACGCGAGTGCTTCCCGGTGAATGACACAGTGTGTGCCCGTCACATTTTTGTTTCTCTGCAGGCGCTGGCTCTGGCTCGACGACATTTGAGGTGCGAGTCACAAATTTATATATTTGTGTAATTGTGATCCACACATTAGCCTGCTACCCATCCGCTCGAAAGTTTGTTCCGCTTAGCCCCGCCCCCATTAGTTACTGTTGCTATGTCTGTCAAACTTTCGCTCGTACCGAGAAATATAAAGCCTACAGTAAAAATAAGTACCGGTAATTTCCATTTATTTATATAGCGGATTTCACAGACAGAATCACAAAGTGATTTACAGTGTGTATAGAAAATGAAAGCATAGTAAAAAAATAATCTAAGAATATAATAATTGAAAAAAAAAATGTAAAGTGAAATTTCCTCCCGTTCCTCGCGCCCCACCTGTCATGTCTCTATTCCCCACACTTTGAGAAACGCTGGACTAAAGGGAGTGATGGAGTCTGAGAGAGTTGTGGGATCCCGGAGAGAGTAAAAAAAAAAAAAAATCCCCCCAAAAACGGTTAATTCAACTGGAGAGGAGCAGAGTCTCTAAAGGAAAAAGGGATAGTATCAGTTCAGAAGCGTCAGCGGGGACGGGTATCGAGATTTCAATAGGGACCCAAAAGGAAGAGTGGGCGCCGCATTATCACACAGCAAAACACTTATTACTGTGGACAGCCCCTGAGAAGGAGGGAGGGGGGGACAAAGATAAATAAGAGAGTTTGGGCGACGGTAATGCGCCGTAAATGACACAACAATCGGCTGGCAGGAAGTGCTTGTGCTGAATGGCTCGTTTTAATTGGCCTGTGCAATCAGAGTGTGCAACGAGGAAGATAATGACAATGAAGCAGGACAAAACGACGACTAAACCCCCGCATCGCCACCGCGCCATCCCCACCCCTTCAGCATCAAGCCTAAAAGGCTTAAAATGAGTCAGCGCCATTATCAGGATTCAACGACGGCAATCGGATGTCACAAAGTTAATAGACACAAACTTTACCCGCTTGTAAAGAGCAGAATTAAAGCAGCTGTTGACCTACACCAGGGGTCCTCAAGTACAAATCTTGAAGGTCCACAAATGTTTTTTTGAAACAGGCTGGGTCCGTTTATTATCGGTCAAGCTTATATAATAGCAGGAGGTAGGTAGTTTAACATTTTCTTAAAATTAACAAAAATAAAATAAATATCCAATAAAATACATGAAATATTTTCTTTGAAACAAAAATAAATAAGAACTTTGAAAAAATGTGTCCTCTGCATTCGACCCATCCCTTGATCACCCCCTGGGAGGTGAGGGGAGCAGTGGGCAGCAGCGGCGCCGCGCCCGGGAATCATTTTTGGTGATTTAACCCCCAATTCCAAGCCTTGATGCTGAGTGCCAAGCAGGGAAGAATGCTGGTATGAGCTTTTAAACATAACCCGTTAACTGCTGCCAATCAAATGGTGAATAAGATACTCTTTAGGGTTCATATGTTTGTAAATCTGACTGTGATGAAGTCAGTGCCTCACCAGCCATCAACCTCACCGCACGTTACTGCTCTGTTGCTATTTGTTGTTGTGTCATAGATTTAACAAAAATCTTGCTTGATGTTTCATATGGCTTTTTCAGCCTCGTGATTTCTTTTTTTCTTAGCTCTGAATCATGAGGAAATGTCTCTTCAAATTCGCGGTGCTCTTTCAGATAGTGACGTTTTAGATTTTCACTTTTCACCAGAGCAACAGTAGTGTTGCATAGTAGACACATTGGTCTGGTACTTGCAGTAGGTAGGATGAAAACATATTGCTCTGTCCATTCTTCCTTGAAACGTCGGTTTTCCCTGTCCACCTTTCTTTTACCAGCCTGAGCCAACTTGGAGCATGCCATTGTGATTTGATTCACATTCAGTGACTGACAAGTGAACAGTTAGCGAAGTAGCGATACGAGACAACTGTGTGCCTGCAGCGAAAGGTTCCATTCACTGTGCACATGACCCAGGTGGTAACAGCCTATCAGCGCGTCGTTGTGAAAGAGATGACAACCCATACCCCGGAATTAGCCAATCAGAGTGGCGTTCTCTCGCTCTCACTCCGTCTCTCTCTCTTTCTCTCTCTGAGAGAGAGAGAGAGAGAGAGAGAGATACGGAGTGAGTGAGACACGAGAAGTGTAAACGAAACGTGGAGATATTTGACTAAAAACAACAAAGAACGTTGACTTGCGCTAGCGATAACTCACAGATAAATACAATTATTATATTTTTTTATAATAATTATAATTATAATAATAAAAAAAACATTTATTTTTTTTTATTTTTATTTTTTTTACTATAATTCGTGCTGGGTCCGGACGGACACGTCGCTGGGTCCGGACATGGACCGCAGTCTGCCTGTTGAGGATCCCTGACCTACACTGTCTGATTGCAGATGTCTCTTCTTTTTTTTTTTAACTCTTTTTTTAAGCATGTTTTTTGCCCTAATTCGGTGTTACATTAAGTCTTATTTAAGTCGTAAGTGTTACAGTTTGGGATGACCAATCGATTATATTGATTAATTCGATTTAAAAAAGATCAGATTACCGTATTTTTCGGAGTATAAATCGCACCGGCCGAAAATGCATAATAAAGAAGGAAAAAAACATATATAAGTCGCATTTATTTGATAAAAGCCAACACCAAGAATAGACATTTGAAAGGCAATTTAAAATAAATCAAGAATAGTGAACAACAGGCTGAATAAGTGTACGTTATATGAGGCATAAATAACCAACTGGTATGTTAACGTAACATATTATGGTAAGAGTCATTCAAATAACTATAACATATAGAACATGCTATACGTTTACCAAACAATCTGTCACTCCTAATCGCTAAATCCCATGAAATCTTATACGTCTAGTCTCTTACGTGAATGACATCAATAATATTATTTCATATTTTACGCTAATGTGTTAATAATTTCACACATAAGTTGCTCCTGAGCAGAGGTGGGTAGAGTAGCCAGAAATTGTACTCAAGTAAGAGTACTGTTACTTTAGAGATGTATTACTCAAGTAAAAGTAAGGAGTAGTCACCCAAATATTTACTTGAGTAAAAGTAAAAAGTATGTTGTGAAAAAACTACTCAAGTACTGAGTAAATGATGAGTAACATACACACTCATATTATATATATATATATATATATATACACATACATACATATACATTGATATATACAGTATATAATTTATATGTATTTATTTTGCTGTTTTTGTTTACATGTTAAAGGTTTTTAATGAATATACATGCATGTTTAACATATAGATTCCTTTCTTTCATGAAGACAAGAATATAAGTTGGTGTATTACCTGATTCTGATGACTTGCATTGATTGTAATCAGACAGTAGTGATGATAACGTCCACGCTTTCAAATGGAGGAGAAGAAAAGTTCCTCCTTTCTGTCTAATACCACATGAAAGTGGTTGGTTTTTGGCATCTTATTTGTCCAGCTTCCATATTCGTTTTTATACACTTTACAAGAAATATATTGGCGTCAAACTCCGTAGCTTGCTAGCTTGTTTGCGCTGGCTTTCGGAGACTCTTGTTTTGAAAGCGCAGGCGCGATGGAGCGGCACTTTTATTGTGAAGACAGGAACGTCCTCGTGCGGTTGAAATAAAAAAGTATCTTTTTTCCTTCACACTTTTGATTGATTGATTGGAACTTGTATTAGTAGATTGCACAGTACAGTACACATTCCGTACAATTGACCACTAAATGGTAACACCCCAATAAGTTTTTCAACTTGTTTAAGTCAGGTCATGTGACCACCTGGCTCCGTTTGATTGGTCCAACGTCACCAGTGACTGCATCTGATTGGTGGAACGAAGTGAAACGTCACCAGTAAGGCAGGCACTATGAAGGTCTGTCTGACAGACCAAAACAAACAAAGCGTGCATTAACAGATCGATAAAAATTAGTAGCGAGTAGCGAGCTGAATGTAGATAAAAGTAGCGGAGTAAAAGTAGCGTTCCTTCTCTATAAATATACTTAAGTAAAAGTAAAAGTATGTTGCATTAAAACTACTCTTAGAAGTACAATTTATCCCAAAAGTTACTCAAGTAGATGTAACGGAGTAAATGTAGCGCGTTACTACCCACCTCTGCTCCTGAGTATAAGTCGCACCCCCGGCCAAACTATGACAAAAACTGCGACTTATAGTCTGAAACATACGGTATACTGAAGTGTGCTGTCAGAAATCTAGCATTGGTGCTGTAATTTGGATTACCGTATTTTCCGGACCATAGGGCGCACCACCAATGAATGGTCTAGTTTTGATCTTTTTTCATACAAAAGGCGCATTAAAAATGTCTTCTATTTTTTTTCTCTAAATGTAAAACACTTCCTTGTGGTCTACATCATCATTCATCATCATTTCTTTTTATTTCTTTCATGAAAATGTATACCGTATTTTACGGACTATAAGCCCGCGACCCCAAAAGGGACAAGCGGTAGAAAATGGATGGATGGATGGAGTGTAAAAGTGACTGTATATATACAGTACAGGCCAAACGTTTAGACACACCTTCTCATTCAATGTGTTTTCTTTATCTTCATGACTATTTACATTGTAGATTGTCACATACCTGCCAACTTTTGAAATCAGAAAAACCTAGTAGCCAAGGTCCAGGGCCGCAGGCCCCGGTAGGTCCAGGACAATGTCCTGGTGGGGGGTTCAGGGCTTCGCCCCCCGACGCAAAATGATTATTAGCATTCAGAGAGGTTAAAATGTTGCTAAAACCATCACTTTTCTATCAGTCACAGTGACTTTTCAAAACAAAAATATTACAGCAAAAATCATATGGGTTGATTGACATGTTTATTCTGTAAGCTAACTTCAATAGTTTGAAATTATTTTGACAGTTAATGCCAGTTATCCTGTCAACCTTTCACAAGACTTCAATTTGTTCATTGAAAGTATAAACACTTTTTACAGTAAACAAATGGTAAAACAGTACTAAACAATTCCATAAAAAAAAAAATTGGTGTCATTATTAACTTTCTGTCCAAGCTTGTATAATCTACTGCCTTGTTCAATTGTAAAAAATATTCTGTGCCTAAAATTCACATTTCTATCACAATTATCATACTGTAAACATGGTAAGCTAACTTCATTAAAATTAATAGTCCTGTCAATAGCATGGAATTACAATTCAAATGTAGTTTTTTTGTAAGCCTTTCAAAAGAATTCAAAATATGAAAAATTAATGAAAATGAATTTAAGCCATCAGACACTTGAAAAGTGGCACATCACATCTCTAATGTAATCATTTTAACTTTTCAACAGAAATAGCACTGCAAAAATATTAAGGACATACTTCTGTATTTTGGTAGTTATGCTGTCAACATTTAACAAGATTTCTTCAACTTGGACTTGAAAGCATGAATAGTATAAACACTTTTAACAGTATAACAGTACTAAACAATTCCAATAGATAACATTGGTGTCATTACCTTTTTGTGGCTAAAATCCAAATTTATTCCATCAGATTGATCATACTGCAAAAATGATATGGTAACTTTATGATAAGTTTACTTGAAGTGGCATAAAACACTGAAAGTGATTGTTCCTATAACCCCTTTGTTTCAAATGTTTGTTCCACTTGTGGCAGTCGGGCACCAGCATACCGTCTTTGACAACTTGAAGTGGCATAAAACACTGAAGGTGATTGTTCCTATAACCCCTTTGTTTTAAATGTTGTATGCCACTTCAAGTTGTCAAAGACTGCTGTGAAATACAGCCGACAGGATTGCGCACCAAACACGAAGCAAGGCCAAAGTGCATGCATGGTGCAGGAGAACAAAGGACTTCTTTCATTTAAGGTTTGTGATAAACCATCAAACTCATTCGTTAAAAGGACTCTATAGTAATATAAAGTGAGTTTTTCTGGACATTATCATGCAAGAAAAGTTTATTTTTGGGACCGCGATCACCGCGTAATGATTTTTAAAGGTTGCATTACAAACATTTAACTGTCCCATGTGATCAGCCAGTGCGATTGGAAGTCCATGCTCAATTATTGCCTACGTAAATAAAACTTCGGCATTTATCACATCCAAAGAATCTGTTTGGGCGACGAAAAACGTTGAAAGTTTTCCACTTGTATCGCTAGCAACGGCATTAGACTTGTGTTTTTTTGTCCCAACGTGGTCTTTTACATCGCTAATTCCTCCGTGTCCGATCGAAAAATCTTGTCTGCACAAGGTGCAATTCGCGTAGTTTTCACCCTTTTTTTTTTTTTCATTAATGAAAAACCGTATTTTTTATCACTGCAACCGTAACCCGGAATAGGTTGATGAAAACCGTACTAATTACGGGAAAACCGGAGTAGTTGGCAGGTATGTTGTCACTGAAGGCATCAAAACTATGAATGAACACATGTGGAGTTATGTGCTTAACAAAAAAATGTGAAATAACTGAAAAAATATTTTATATTCTAGTTTCTTCAAAATAGCCACCTTTTGCTCTGGTTACGGCTTTGCACACTCTTGGCATTCTCTCGATGAGCTTCAAGAGATAGTTAGTGAATTTTACAGTTAAAATCACATTTAACAGTCATACTTTGCTCACGCAAACCCTTCACACAAGCCCACATCCACTCATACACACTCCCGTGCACACTTGAGGAGAGATGTGCAATTGAACTTGAACAACTCAAGGTTTGCAGTCTAGACATTATTAGAAAAAAAATACCCGGGTATTGTATGTATATCCATCCATCCCGCTCTGGCTCAGGATCAGCAGGCTATCCAGACTAGAGATGCGCGGTTTGCGGGCACAACCGCGGAGTCCGCGGATTATCCGCGGATCGGGCGGATGAAATTTAAAAAAATTAGATTTTATCCGCGGGTCGGGTCGGGTCGGGCGGTTGAAATAAAAAAAAATTAGATTTTAAATAGATTCAGGCGGGTGGCAGTTAAACCAATTGGGAAATATATATACATAGTTAAATGTTGTTACCCACATACGAAAAACGAGCAGGCACCTGCAGCATATGCCACAACAGAAAAAAAGAAAAAAAAGAGATGGACACTTTTACGGAGCGGAGAAGGCCCCCGACGCCTCGCCGGGGTCCGGGACCGAGGCCCCTTCCCCCGAGAGGGCCCCACCGGGAGCCGTAGCTGAGGTGATCCGCGAGAAGGGCCCGACGCACGTCCAGGGTCACTACCGCGCCCACCGCACCGACACCCCGCCTCGTCCGCCTTCGCCGCGGCCGGCGTCACGCGCAGCAGGTAAGCAGCTTACCTGCCCGCCACCCCCGTGGCCGGGGGCTCGTAACAGGGGTCACTCCGCGCGCTCCGCCCGCGCAGCTTACCTGCCCGCCACCCCTGTTGCCGGGGGCGCGTAACAGGGGTCACTCCGCGCGCAGTGCGCTCACGAAAGGGATGGGGCTCACCCTGGTTGATATAGACAGCAGGACGGTGGCCATGGACGTTGGAACCCGCTAAGGAGTGTGTAACAACCCACCTGCCGAATCAACTAGCCCTGAAAATGGGTGGCGCTGGAGCGTCGGGCCCATACCCGGCCGTCGCCGGCAGCGAGACGCGCTTGGAGGTGCGCTCAGCGCGGCTCCCATATGATTGCGCACTGGTGTGCGTCTGGGTCGTGACAGCGTGGCACGCGAATATCGGTGCTGCATTGGATCAGTCTCCTTTCTTTAACAGGCAAAAGCTTTATAACCTCACTAATGCCTTGCATCGTCTATATTAGATATATAACAACGGGCGGGTGCGGGCGGATGGCGGGCGGGTGCGGTTCTGATCAAATGTTACATCGGGTGGATGGCGGATGGTTGACGACTTTCTGATGCGGTTGCGGATGAAATAATTGCCTATCCGCGCATCTCTAATCCAGACCATAGCCAGATGGATGAATATTCCTCGGCATCAAGGATCCTCGGGAAGTGATCACAAGATCACCTCCCGAGGACCTCTCCACCGTTCACACTTAAAAAAGAAGAAGAAAGTCACAGGGCTTGATCAGATGCAAAACAATACAAAATAAAAAGTTACAAAAAAAAAAAAAAAAAGCAAGTAAACTGTGACAAAACCATATCAAAAGTGACAATAGTGTAGGATCAGTACAACAAATAATAATAAAAAAGGAATCCAACTACAAAAAAGATGGCCTTTTTTTTTTTTTCCTTAAATGTCTATAACAGGGGTGCTCATTACGTCGATCGCGAGCTACCGGTCGATCTCGGAGGGTGTGTCAGTCGATCACCAGCCAGGCATTAAAAAAATAGTCCTAAAAATGAGCGATCATAAATCTTCACTATGACGTCACTTTCGTCACTTGATTGACATTCACGGCACCCGAGGGTCTTCTGAGATGACGCTGGCTGCTGCCAGCTCATTAAAATTACCGACTGGAAGGCGAGAAACACTTTATTTCAACAGACTCTGGCGCCGTACCTGTCGTCAAAACTCCAAAGACCGACTGCACAGTTGCACAACCAAAATAAGAGTCTCAGAAAGCTGGCGTGCACAAGCTAGCAAGCTACGGAGTTTGCCGACAATGTATTTCTTGTAAAGTGTATACAAAGGAGTACGGAAGCTGGACAAATAAGATGCCAAAAACCAACCATTTTCATGTGGTATTGGACAGAGAGGAGGACTTTCTTTCTCCTCCATTCGAAAATGCGGACGTTATCAGCACCACTGTCTGATTCCAGTCAATGCAAGTCATCAGAATCAGGTAATACACCAATTTATATTCTCGTCTTCATGAAAGAAAGGAATCTATACGTGTTAAACATGCTTGTATTATTTTTAAACACCTTTAACTTATTAACAATATTAACTATATGTGTTAAACATGCTTGTATTATCATTAAACACCTTTAACTTGTTAACAATATTAACTACATGTGTTAAACATGCTTGTATTATCTTTAAACACCTTTAACCTGTTAACAATATTAACTATATGCATTAAACATACTTGTCCATCCATCCATCAATCTTCTTCCACTTATCCGAGGTCGGGTCGCGGGGGCAGCAGCCTAAGCAGGGAAGCCCAGACTTCCCTCTCCCCAGCCACTTCGTCCAGCTCTTCCTGTGGGACCCCGAGGCGTTCCCAGGCCAGCCGGGAGACATAGTCTTCCCAACGTGTCCTGAGTCTTCCCCGTGGCCTCCTACCGGTCGGACGTGCCCTAAACACCTCCCTAGGGAGGCGTTCGGGTGGCATCCTGACCAGATGCCCGAACCACCTCATCTGGCTCCTCTCGATGTGGAGGAGCAGCGGCTTTACTTTGAGCTCCTCCCGGATGGCAGAGCTTCTCACCTTATCTCTAAGGGAGAGCCCCGCCACCCGGCGGAGGAAACTCATTTCGGCCGCTTGTACCCGTGATCTTGTCCTTTCAGTCATAACCCAAAGCTCATGACCATAGGTGAGGATGGGAACGTAGATCGACCGGTAAATCGAGAGCTTTGCCTTCCGGCTCAGCTCCTTCTTCACCACAACGGATCGATACAGCGTCCGCATTACTGAAGATGCCGCACCGATCCGCCTGTCGATCTCACGATCCACTCTTCCCTCACTCGTGAACAAGACTCCGAGGTACTTGAACTCCTCCACTTGGGGCAAGATCTCCTCCCCAACCCGGAGATGGCACTCCACCCTTTTCCGGGCGAGAACCATGGACTCGGACTTGGAGGTGCTGATTCTCATCCCAGTCGCTTCACACTCGGCTGCGAACCGATCCAGTGACAGCTGAAGATCCTGGCCAGATGAAGCCAACAGGACCACATCATCTGCAAAAATCAGAGACCTAATCCTGCAGCCACCAAACCAGATCCCCTCAACGCCTTGACTGCGCCTAGAAATTCTGTCCATAAAAGTTATGAACAGAATCGGTGACAAAGGGCAGCCTTGGCGGAGTCCAACCCTCACTGGAAACGTGTCCGACTTACTACCTTTAACTTGTTAACAATATTAACTACATGTGTTAAACATGCTTGCATTATCTTTAAACACCTTTAACTTGTTAACAATATTAACTATATGTATTGAACATACTTGTATTATCATTAAACACCTTTAATTTTTTAACAATATTAACTATATGTGTTAAACATGCTTGCATTATCATTAAACACCTTTAACTTGTTAACAAAAACATATATTTCATAAATAAGTCAATATAAATGATATATATGAATGAGGTAGATCCCCACGACTTGATCAATTGAAAAGTAGCTCGCCTGCAGAAAAAGTGTGAGCACCCCTGGTCTATAAGTTATGATTCAATATATGTCAGTAAAGTTTTTTGTTAAGTGCATAACTCCACATGTGTTCATTCATAGTTTTGATGCCTTCAGTGACAATCTACAATGTAAATAGTCATGAAAATAAAGAAAACACATTGAATGAGAAGGTGTGTCCAAACATTTGGCCTGTACTGTATGCTATATATATTACCGTATTTTCCGCACCATACGCCGCCCTGGGTTATAAGCCGCATCTAACTGCGCTAAAGGGAATGTCAAAAAAACAGTCAGATAGGTCAGTCAAACTTTAATAATATATTAAAAACCAGCGTGATGTGGGCGCGCATGGAGTCGTATATCAACATGGACGGAGCTGCGTGAAAAAAGCCACCCGGCCTCTTCGCGTAAACTTCCCTTAACCACTCGCTCATCTTTTCTTCATCCATCCATCCCTTCGAGTTAGCTTTTATGATGACGCCGGCTGGAAAGGTCTCTTTTGGCAAGGTCTTCCTTTTGAATATCACCATGGGTGGAAGTTTCTGGCCATTAGCATGGCAAGCTAGAACCACAGTGAAGGATGACTTCTCATTCCCTGTGGTGCGAATATTCACCGTACGTGCTCCCGTTGTATCCACAGTGCGGTTCACAGGAATATCAAAAGTCAGTGGAACCTCGTCCATGTTGATAATGTTCTCTGGCCGGATCTTTTTTTCAGCTATCTTGTTTTTACAATATGCACGGAAAGTAGCCAGCTTTTCTTGAAAGTCTTTAGGCAGTTGCTGTGAAATAGTAGTCCGTGTGCGGATGGAGAGATTGCGTCTTTTCATGAGCCGGAAACCTGTCGCTTAGTAGGAGCCATTTTGTGGTCTTTACAGATGTAAACACACAAAGGAAATGAAACGTAATATCCGCGCGCTTCTTCTTCTTCTACGGGGGCGGGTGGTTGCTTACCGTAGAAGAAGAAGCGCTTCCTCTTCTATGGGGGCGGGTGCTTACCTTGGCGGTTGCTTGCCGTAGAAGAAGAAGCGCTTCCGCTTCTACGGGGAAAAAAGATGGCGGCTGTTTACCGTAGTTGCGAGACCTAAACTTTATGAAAATGAATCTTAATATTAATCCATATATAAAGCGCACCGGGTTATAAGCCGCACTGTCAGCTTTTGAGTAAATTTGTGGTTTTTAGGTGCGGCTAATAGTGCGGAAAATACGGTACTATAAAAATATGTGATTTATTCATAATCCAATTTGGGGAGATTGGTTCCATGGTCACGTCCAGTTGAACTACTTCATTGTGATAAACAAGGGACCACTGTACAGCCAACGGAAGGCTGAGTGGATGAATGGGTGGCCTCTGCCTTCCAGTGGTCCTCCACCACAGAACCAAGCATCTGGCCGCATGTCAACGCAGCCAAACGGCAAACGTGAAGGGACATCTGTCATTACGGCTTATAATGACTTCATTTGGTGTATGAGCAACGGCGGCACGAGGTCCCTTTTAGCAGCTTTTTAGCCTGCGAGCGCAACTTTGAGTAATGTTTCCCTGGCTCGGCCCTGGTGACTTATGTTCTGCGAGATGATTTATCTGGCTTTTTTTTTCCAAATTTTATTTGGAAGTTGGCTTGTGTGGATGTCACTTGACGAGCCGTTTCAATTCATTATCACCAGTTCAGAGATGTGCATTCATCAGCTGAGCAAAGATGATGAGTGTTTATCAATGTGTGCCCTTGAAGTGTGCGAATGCTTTTGAACCTACGCCTGCATGCCTGCTTGCATGTGTGTGTGTGTGTGTGTGTGTAAGGAGAGACTCGCACTGTATAAAAAGGATTAGCTCGCTATTATGGAGGAGGTGTCGGATGCCTGTAAGAAGCAAAAACATTTGCGCCCCTCCCTGCCATCTCCCTTTAACCGATGTTGCTTAATCTCCGCCCCAATCCGCCTCAGAACGACTTAAAGGCTGTTACTGATTCCTCTAATGCAGGGGTCCTCAAGTACAAATCTTGAAGGTCCACAAATTTTTTTTTTTTAAACAGGCTGGGTCCGTTTATTATCGGTCAAGTTTATATAGTAGCAGGAGGTAGGTAGTTTAACATTTTCTTAAAATTAACAAAAATAAAATAAATATCCAATAAAATACATGAAATATTTTCTTTGAAACAAAAATAAATAAGAACTTTGAAAAAATGTGTCCTCTGCATTCGACCCATCCCTTGATCACCCCCTGGGAGGTGAGGGGAGCAGTGGGCAGCAGTGGCGCTGCGCCCGGGAATCATTTTTGGTGATTTAACCCCCAATTCCAAGCCTTGATGCTGAGTGCCAAGCAGGGAAGAATGCTGGTATGAGCTTTTAAACATAACCCGTTAACTGCTGCCAATCAAATGGTGAATAAGATACTCTTTAGGGTTCATATGTTTGTAAATCTGACTGTGATGAAGTCAGTGCCTCACCAGCCATCAACCTCACCGCACGTTACTGCTCTGTTGCTATTTGTTGTTGTGTCATAGATTTAACAAAAATCTTCCTTGATGTTTCATATGACTTTTTCAGCCTCATGATTTCTTTTTTTCTTAGCTCTGAATCATGAGGAAATGTCTCTTCAAATTCGCGGTGCTCTTTCAGATAGTGACGTTTCAGATTTTCACTTTTCACCAGAGCAACAGTACTGTTGCATATTAGACACATTGGTCTGGTACTTGCAGTAGGTAGGATGAAACATATTGCTCTGTCCATTCTTCCTTGAAACGTCGGTTTTCCCTGTCCACCTTTCTTTTACCAGCCTGAGCCAACTTGGAGCATGCCATTGTGATTTGATTGACATTCAGTGACTGACGAGTGAACAGTTAGCGAAGTAGCGATACGAGACAACTGTGTGCCTGCAGCGAAAGGTTCCATGCACTGTGCACTGCACATGTGTATGACCCAGGTGGTAACAGCCTATCAGCGCGTCGTTGTGATAGAGATGACAACCCACCCCGGAATCAGCCAATCAGAGTGGCGTTCTCTCTCTCTCTCTCTGAGAGAGAGAGAGAGAGAGACGGAGTGAGTGAGACACGAGAAGTGTAAACGAAACGTGGAGATATTTGACTAAAAACAACAAAGAACGTTGACTTGCGCTAGCGATAACTCACAGATGAATACAATTATTATATTTTTTTATAATAATTATAATTATAATAATAAAAATAATAAAAAAAAAAATTTTTTTTTTTTTTTTTTTTTACTATAATTCGTGCTGGGTCCGGACGGACACGTCGCTGGGTCCGGACATGGACCGCGGTCCGCCTGTTGAGGATCCCTGCTCTAATGCTTTCAACCGACGCCATGCTGCGACATGAATTCAGTTCGACTCAGAAAGACGGGGAGAAAACAGGCTCAAAGTGCACGAATGGTAATGTATTGAGAGCCATGACGTTTGACGGGTTGTGTGTTATTCATTTTTATAATAACCAGCAGCCTGCCACAATGGAGGCTGGCCAAGTCCGGGGAGTTGCTAATCTTGCTGCTGGTACACCAGGTGGACGGGCTTATTATAAAAAAGGGGGCCACTTCGCTTATGGGCTTTCGGGGGAACACGGGGTTAATATTGTAAGTGCTAATGGATGAGCTGGGATCCAGGGATGAGGTGCCGGGGGAGTCGTTATTAGTATGAATAAACATGTTGGGTGCATCTGTGTAATGCAGGAAGACTGGAAAGCCGGAGCCTATCCCAAGCAGGGTACGCCCTGGACTGCCACGACATAGACTGATAACCATGGACACACCTGCAGCCAATTTAGGATGCAATCACACTTTTGAACTCTTTTGAAATAACTAAAACAAAATTATATAAGCCAGGTCCTCTCATGCCTAAACTAGGGCTGCAAAATTATTCTTACTGGAAATTTGGGGTAGCGGCTTCATAGTTCATCCATCCATCCATCCATCCATTTTCTTCCGCTTATCCGAGGTCGGGTCGCGGGGGCAGCAGCCTAAGCAGGGAAGCCCAGACTTCCCTCTCCCCAGCCACTTCGTCCAGCTCCTCCCGGGGGATCCCGAGGCGTTCCCAGGCCAGCCGGGAGACATAGTCTTCCCAACGTGTCCTGGGTCTTCCCCGCGGCCTCCTACCGGTCGGACGTGCCCTAAACACCTCCCTAGGGAGGCGTTCGGGTGGCATCCTGACCAGATGCCCGAACCACCTCATCTGGCTCCTCTCGATGTGGAGGAGCAGCGGCTTTACTTTGAGCTCCTCCCGGATGACAGAGCTTCTCACCCTATCTCTAAGGGAGAGCCCCGCCACCCGGCGGAGGAAACTCATTTCGGCCGCTTGTACCCGTGATCTTGTCTTTTTGGTCATGACCCAAAGCTCATGACCATAGGTGAGGATGGGAACGTAGATCGACCGGTAAATCGAGAGCTTTGCCTTCCGGCTCAGCTCCTTCTTCACCACAACGGATCGATACAGCGTCCGCATTACTGAAGATGCCGCACTGATCCGCCTGTCGATCTCACGATCCACTCTTCCCTCACTCGTGAACAAGACTCCGAGGTACTTGAACTCCTCCACTTGGGGCAAGGTCTCCTCCCCAACCCGAAGATGGCATTCCACCCTTTTCCGGGCGAGAACCATGGACTCGGACTTGGAGGTGCTGATTCTCATCCCAGTCGCTTCACACTCGGCTGCGAACCGATCCAGCGAGAGCTGAAGATCCTGGCCAGATGAAGCCATCAGGACCACATCATCTGCAAAAAGCAGAGACCTAATCCTGCAGCCACCAAACCAGATCCCCTCAACGCCTTGACTGCGCCTAGAAATTCTGTCCATAAAAGTTATGAACAGAATCGGTGACAAAGGGCAGCCTTGGCGGAGTCCAAACCTCACTGGAAACGTGTCCGACTTACTGCCGGCAATGCGGACCAAGCTCTGACACTGATCATACAGGGAGCGGACCGCCAAAATCAGACAGTCCGATACCCCATACTCTCTGAGCACTCCCCACAGGACTTCCCGAGGGACACGGTCGAATGCCTTCTCCAAGTCCACAAAACACATGTAGACTGGTTGGGCAAACTCCCATGCACCCTCAAGGACCCTGCCGAGAGTATAGAGCTGGTCCACAGTTCCACGACCAGGACGAAAACCACACTGTTCCTCCTGAATCCGAGGTTCGACTATCCGGCGTAGCCTCCTCTCCAGTACACCTGAATAGACCTTACCGGGAAGGCTGAGGAGTGTGATCCCACGATAGTTAGAACACACCCTCCGGTTCCCCTTCTTAAAGAGAGGAACCACCACCCCGGTCTGCCAATCCAGAGGTACCGCCCCCGATGTCCACGCGATGCTGCAGAGTAATATTTATTTCACTAAATGTAATTGATTTTTTTTTCCATTTTGAAAGAAAAAATATATGTACTGCTTGAAATTGCATGCCTTTTAAACATTAATAGTATCCAACATTACAGTATATTATCATACTTTCCAAACATGTTTTTGTCTAAACAAAAATAAATAAAAATACTTAATTCAACAGAAGTACCCATCAAATTCATAAAAATGACAATAAATGTGTTGTTGTTCTTTACAGCATATTACTGTAAATTGAAAAAAAAAACTACTGTTTTTTGCGTTAAAATTCTGTTGACTGAGCTGCCAGTTTTTGACTGTAAAATCTACGGTTGTTTTTAACGGTGTCTTACTGTCATTGGAAATATTTGTTTTTACGGTAGAAAAACTGGCAGCTAAGTTGCCAGAATAAACAAGATAATGTTGTCAAAACCAATGTAAATTTAACACAAACATTCTGGCAACTAAGCTGCCAGCTTTTCCGTAAAAACCTCCCGAAACCGTAAAATGTTGTAAAAAACAAAAACAACTATCCATCCATCCATCTTCTTCCGCTTATCCGAGATCGGGTCGCGGGGGCAGCAGCCTAAGCAGGGAAGCCCAGACTTCCCTCTCCCCAGCCACTTCGTCCAGCTCCTCCCGGGGGATCCCGAGGCGTTCCCAGGCCAGCCGGGAGACATAGTCTTCCCAACGTGTCCTGGGTCTTCCCCGCGGCCTCCTATCGGTCGGACGTGCCCTAAACACCTCCCTAGGGAGGCGTTCGGGTGGCATCCTGACCAGATGCCCGAACCACCTCATCTGGCTCCTCTCCATGTGGAGGAGCAGCGGCTTTACTTTGAGCTCTCCCCGAATGACAGAGCTTCTCACCCTATCTCTAAGGGAGAGACCCGCCACCCGGCGGAGGAAACTCATTTCAGCCGCTTGTACCCGTGATCTTGTCCTTTCGGTTATGACCCTAAGCTCATGACCATAGGTGAGGATGGGAACGTAGATCGACCGGTAAATCGAGAGCTTTGCCTTCCGGCTCAGCTCCTTCTTCACCACAACGGATCGATACAGCGTTCGCATTACTGAAGACGCCGCACCGATCCGCCTGTCGATCTCACGATCCACTCTTCCCTCACTCATGAACAAGACTCCGAGGTACTTGAACTCCTCCACTTGGGGCAAGATCTCCTCCACAACCCGGAGATGGCACTCCACCCTTTTCCGGGAGAGAACCATGGACTCGGACTTGGAGGTGCTGATTCTCATCCCAGTCGCTTCACACTCAGCTGCGAACAACTATATTTTACATAAATATTTTGTAAATGTAAAGTTGTTACAGTAAAATCGATAGTCTACTTAAAACAAATTATAAAATTAAGAATGAAATCCAGAGGCAAATTCATACATTATTCTGTCAGAAGCGGCTCTCTGATGGCAACCATAACTGCCATGTGGCCCCTCAATGGGCGGTATAGCTCGGTTGGTAGAGTGGCCGTGCCAGCAACTTGAGGGTTCCAGGTTCGATCCCCGCTTCCGCCATCCTAGTCACTACCGTTGTGTCCTTGGGCAAGAGACTTTACCCATCTGCTCCCAGTGCCACCCACACTGGTTTAAATGTAACTTAGATATTGGGTTTTCACTATGTAAAGCGCTTTGAGTCACTAGAGAAAAAGCGCTATATAAACATAATGT
Organism: Nerophis lumbriciformis; assembly: GCF_033978685.3. NCBI lineage: Eukaryota > Metazoa > Chordata > Actinopteri > Syngnathiformes > Syngnathidae > Nerophis > Nerophis lumbriciformis. The sequence goes on from NC_084551.2 coordinate 2,313,444, forward strand.
CAGGCTTGTCCCTGACAGTTTGACTGTGTTTTAGTTTTTTCTCTGTTTGTCTTAGTTTCCTGTCAGCGCTTTTATTTTGTCTTCATTTCCTGAGTGTCTCCCTGAGTGCTGCTTCCCCTCAGCTGTGGCTGATTGGCACCTGGCCACACCTGGTGTCAATCAGCCAGCTACTATTTAAACCTGCCTTCTCCTCCAGTCATTGCTGGATCATTGTCGTTCCTACCTGTCGTGTCGTTATTTGCTGTATGCTGTCGTTGCTACCTGTGTGCGTTAAGCTTTCCCTGGATCCTGACTCCTGTTCCTGCTTCCTGGTTTCTGGTTCGTGTTTTCCTTTTCTTATTTTTGAACATTAAAACCATGTTTTCTCGTACAATGCCTTCCGCCTTCTCTGCATCTTGGGGTTCGGCACCTACAAACTCTGACATAATGATCCAGCCAAATTCGAATCTCGCAGAGATGTCCATGGCGGAGAGGCTTAACAAAGCTTTGGACTTAATGGCTAATCTGAAGAAAAGTTTGGCCGCTTTTCAAGCCCTCTCCCACCCACCCCTGTCGTCTGTGGTCCTATCTGGGGACGTCTGGGATCCGTCCCTTGGAGGGGCTATGAGTAGCAGTGCAGCTGGGGAGGCACAGCTACTTCTCGCCCCAGTGGGTCTGCAAGAGACGGCGCCATCATCTCCGGTGGGTCTGCAACCTACGGCGCCACCATGCACTCCGGTGAGCCGGCAGACGCCACCATGCACTCCGGTGGGCCGGCAGACGCCACCATGCACTCCGGTGGGCCGGCAGACGCCACCATGCACTCCGGTGGGCCGGCAGACGCCACCATGCACTCCGGTGGGCCGGCAGACGCCACCATGCACTCCGCTGGGCCGGCAGACGCCACCATGCACTCCGGTGGGCCGGCAGACGCCACCATCCACTCCGGTGGGCCGGCAGACGCCACCATGCACTCCGGTGGGCCGGCAGACGCCACCATGCACTCCGGTGGGCCGGCAGACGCCACCATGTACTCCGGTGGGTCTACAACCTACGGAACCACCATCCTGTCCGGTGGGCCAGCAGCAGAAGGCGCCACCATCCTCCTCTCCGGTGGGCCAGCAGCAGATGGCGCCACCATCCTCCTCTCCGGTGGGCCAGCAGCAGATGGCGCCACCATCCTCCTCTCTGGTGGGCCAGCAGCAGAGGGCGCCACCATCCTCCTCTCCGGTGGGCCAGCAGCAGATGGCGCCACCATCCTCCTCTCCGGTGGGCCAGCAGCAGATGGCGCCACCATCCTCCTCTCCGGTGGGCCAGCAGCAGATGGCGCCACCATCCTCCTCTGCGGTGGGCCAGCAGCAGAGGGCGCCACCATCCTCCTCTCCGGTGGGCCAGCAGCAGATGGCGCCACCATCCTCCTCTCCGGTGGGCCAGCAGCAGAGGGCGCCACCATCCTCCTCTCCGGTGGGTCAGCAGCAGAGGGCGCCACCATGCACTCCGGTGGTATGTCAGAGTTTGTAGGTGCCGAACCCCAAGATGCAGAGAAGGCGGAAGGCATTGTACGAGAAAACATGGTTTTAATGTTCAAAAATAAGAAAAGGAAAACACGAACCAGAAACCAGGAAGCAGGAACAGGAGTCAGGATCCAGGGAAAGCTTAACGCACACAGGTAGCAACGACAGCATACAGCAAACAACGACACGACAGGTAGGAACGACAATGATCCAGCAATGACTGGAGGAGAAGGCAGGTTTAAATAGTAGCTGGCTGATTGACACCAGGTGTGGCCAGGTGCCAATCAGCCACAGCTGAGGGGAAGCAGCACTCAGGGAGACACTCAGGAAATGAAAACAAAATAAAAGCGCTGACAGGAAACTAAGACAAACAGAGAAAAAACTAAAACACAGTCAAACTGTCAGGGACAAGCCTGACACATAATTCACTTCACTTCAAAGAAAACGAGTTTGACATCCCTGTCCTAAAGTGTCTAAATGTTCAATTTTCAGACAAACGCACCAGATGATGGCACTGTAATTCAACATCCTAAATGTGTCACATAGCTCAATGAACACTCACAAAACACCCACTGTATGTTTAGGGAGTTTAGCAGAATCGTCACAAAATTTGGTACACACCTTTAGGGGACCGACAATCAATTGTGTGTAAAATTTGAGCAAGATGAGTTGAAAAACATGGCTGTAATCTTTGCAGTAGCTTGGGCAAGACTTATTAATTGACCATTTGTCTAATGATTATTAAACATTAGGATATCTGTATTAGGGATGTCCCGATCCAGGTTTTTGCACTTCCGATCCGATACCGATATTGTTTTTGCATTTCCGATCCGATACCGATACTGACCGATACCGATACTGACCTATCCGAGCATGTATTAAAGTTTAAAGTTATTTAGCCTACTTAGTTGTCAGAATCATGTTGAAAAGGGTTTTAGTACTCTTGATAACAACTAGCCAGCTGAATTAGGGGAGTTTGAATAATACACAATGGTTGGTAACAAGAAACTGACCTGTTTATTCAAGGATAAACACAAAATAGACAAAATTATACATGACAAACAGAAATGGCATCATTGAACTAGGGCTGGGCGATATGGCCTTTTTTTAATATTGCGATATTTTAAGACCATATTGCGATACACAATATATATCTCCATATTTTGCCTTAGCCTTGAATGAACACTTGATGCATATAATCACAGCAGTATGATGATTCTATGTGTTTTGATTGATTGATTGAGACTTTTATTAGTAGGTTGCACAGTGAAGTACATATTCCGTACAATTGACCACTAAATGGTAACACCCCAATAAGTATTTCAACTTGTTTAAGTCGGGGTCCACTTAAATTGATTCATGATTAAGGCTGAAACGATGCGTCGACGTAGTCGACGTCATCGGTTACGTAAATACGTCGACGCCGTTTTTGTGCGTCGGCGCGTCGCATATTTACGTCACACTACTGTCATGGCGGAGCGCAAAGCAGACGATGCGAGCGAGGGGAAAAAAGCACGCCAAAAGTCGTCAAAAGTGTGGGAGTATTTCAATTGTATGCACACTGTGTCGAGCGGAAATGGCCTATCATAGCAGCACAACGGCTATGAACGAACATTTGAAAAGAAAACCCCTGACAGCGTTCTTGCCATCACCATCAACAAGTCAATCGTCCGCGTGCGTATACGTTGTCATTATTACACAAAAACATGAATGTGTCATTTGTATCTGCGTTGTAAATTCATAAACTAAAGCACCGTTTCGCTCTGAGAGGCGCGTTTGGCGTTCCTGTTCAGTGTTTACAAAGACGCGCTCCTCTTTAACGCTGTGGAGAGGCGGCGGCGGCCAGCGAGCGGCGAGGCGGGGCGCGCCGGGAGCGACGCCGCAATCGTGCCCAGGTGCGCGATCCGCGCAGTTGGAAGAGAAAAGACTTTGTGAAAAATTAAAAGATTGTAAACCTGGCAAAGCCGTCTGGCGTTCAGTCTGTCGGTCCTGAAAGAACCCCACGGCACAAGACGTGTCACAAACGCTAACGTTAATTAGTTGTGCAAATACCTTTTACAACATTAACAGTTACATATACTATGTACAAACCAACAATTAACTTTCACTTTAATCATACTATCATTGTTGTGTTATTAAGCAAAATAAGCAATACTTTTACTTTTGTTGAAATGTTTACACTGTACACTTTTTTGTATTGGATGTTTAGCTTTATTTTTGCACATTTTAGCAAATAAGCAATACTTTTACTTTTGTTGAAATGTTTACACTTGTTACAGAATATTTCCGTTTTGCACTTTTTTGTATTGGATGTTTATCTTTATTTTTGCACATTTTAAAGCAAAATAAGCAATACTTTTACTTTTGAAATGCTTATACTATTCCAGAATATTAAGATTTGCACTGGATGTTTACTTTTATATTTGCACATTAAAAAGCAAATAAGCTACTTTTAATTTTGTTAAATGTTAAAAGTTTTAAATGTTTACATTGTTACAGACTATTTTGTCATGTTGTTGTCAATGTTGATTGAGTGGCCATACTTTTTTTTTTGTAAATAAAAGCCATGCCTTTTGAAAAAACTGGCCTACATTTATTTTTTCCTCTTCATTTTAAATTAAAAAAAAAAATCGGTAAAAGGAAAAATAATCTATAGATTAATCGAAAAAATAATCTATAGATTAACCGATTAATCGAAAAAATAATCTATAGATTAATCGATAGAAAAATAATCGTTAGCTGCAGCCCTATTCATGATACAGATATATACTATCAGATATATACTATCATCATAATACAGTCATCACACAAGATAATCACATTGAATTATTTACATTATTTATAATCCAGGGTGTGGAGGGGGGCGCCGGATGTAAGTGTCAAAAACACAGCCAAAAGAGTTTTATATGAGAATAAATCTAAAGTTAAAATATAGGGTAGAAATGCACCCATTTGCAGGAAATGTAGTCTTGATTTTCAAAATGTTCTTTCAAGGCTTGCATGTCTACATTAAAACATTCTTCTTCATACTGCATTAATACATGCTACTTTTAAACTTTCATGCAGAGAAGGAAATCACAACTAAAAAAATCACTAATTTTTTCATACGGTGTTGATGTGGAAATTTTTGCCTCTGCATTTTGATGGTGTGGACGTGTGGCACCGAATGGAGATAAGTTTATAAGATTATTTTTTTGTATATTTGGTCCAATATGGCTCTTTCAGCGATTTGGGTTGCTGACCCCTGGCCTAGCAGGTGGGTCTCCCGACAAGACTGAAGCCATCCGCATTCGCCAAACGGGTGTTAACAGCCCTAAATCTGCCACCAATCAATTTTGTAAAAAAATTTAATAGATCAATAACTAAAAAATGTATGAGCTACTTCTTCATAGTCAGTATTTTTGGTGACCGCCGCTCTTTTAATCAGCCCCAGCCTTGTGGTCGCTAATGAGCCAGGTGCCAATCAGCTCCAGCAGCAATGCATTGATGATGTTTATTCATCATGCGCCAATACGGGTCACTTCAAACGTGTTGCACTCTCTCCGTCTTTGAGTTACTGTAATGGCACTTTGGCTCGGCCCGCTGCACCTGTCTGCCCGCCAGAACCTGGCTTTTATTTACCGCAAAAGCTCTCACACAGATAAGTGGCGCAGCAGCAGCAGATGTCGTGGACGCGCACCTTCGCAGATGTTGCCTCAAGATCAGAGCGACAAAAGCCGCGTGTTTGAGGCTTCTTTTTGCAGGATCCTGGGTCGCCCGCTCATCTTAGTCCCGTTGTACCTGCACCAGAGGTGGGTAGTAACGCGCTACATTTACTCCGTTACATCTACTTGAGTAACTTTTGGGATAAATTGTACTTCTAAGAGTAGTTTTAATGCAACATACTTTTACTTTTACTTGAGTATATTTATAGAGAAGAAACGCTACTTTTACTCCGCTACTTTTATCTACATTCAGCTCGCTACTCGCTACAAATTTTTATCGATCTGTTAATGCACGCTTTGTTTGTTTTGGTCTGTCAGACAGACCTTCATAGTGCCTGCGTTTCAACAAATACAGTCACTGGTGACGTTCACTCCGTTCCACCAATCAGATGCAGTCACTGGTGACGTTGGACCAATCAAACAGAGCCAGGCGGTCACATGACCTGACTTAAACAAGTTGAAAAACTTATTGGGGTGTTACCATTTAGTGGTCAAGTGTACGGAATATATACTGTACTGTGGAATCTACTAATAAAAGTTTCAATCAATCAATCAAAAGTGTGAAGGAAAAAAGACCCTTTTTTGTTTCAACCGTACATCCCGTCAAAAGCCTAAAGACTGACTGCACAGTTCCTGTCTTCACAATAAAAGTGCCGCTCCATCGCGCCTGCGCTTTCAAAACAAGAGACTCCGAAAGCCAGCGCAAACAAGCTAGCAAGCTACGGAGTTTGCCGCCAATGTATTTCTTGTAAAGTGTATAAAAACGAATATGGAAGCTGGACAAATAAGATGCCAAAAACCAACCACTTTCATGTGGTATTAGACAGAAAGGAGGAACTTTTTTTCTCCTCCATTTGAAAACGTGGACGCTATCATCACTACTGTCTGATTACAATCAATGCAAGTCATCAGAATCAGGTAATACACCAACTTATATTCTTGTCTTCATGAAAGAAAGGAATCTATATGTGTTAAACATGCATGTATATTCATTAAAACACCTTTAACATGTAAACAAAAACGGCAAAATAAATAAATATAAATTATATACTGTATATATATATATATGTGTGTATATATATATATATATATATATATATATATATATATATATATATATATATATACATATAAATGTGTGTGTGTATATATATATATATATATATATATATGATATGTGTGTGTATGTTACTCATCAGTTACTCAGTACTTGAGTAGTTTTTTCACAACATACTTTTTACTTTTACTCAAGTAAATATTTGGGTGACTACTCCTTACTTTTACTTGAGTACCGTATTTTCCGCACTATTGGCCGCACCTAAAAACCACAAATTTTCTCAAAAGCTGACAGTGCGCCTTTTAACCCGGTGCGCTTTATATATGGATAAATATTAAGATTCATTTTCATAAAGTTTCGATCTCGCAACTTCGGTAAACAGCCGCCATCTTTTTTCCCGGTAGAACAGGAAGCGCTTCTTCTTCTACGCAAGCAACCGCCAAGGTAAGCACCCGCCCCCATAGAACAGGAAGCGCTTCTTCTTCTACTGTAAGCAACCACCCGCCCGCGTAGAAGAAGAAAAAGCGCGCGGATATCACCGTACGTTTCATTTCCTTTGTGTGTTTACATCTGTAAAGACCACAAAATGGCTCCTACTAAGCGTCAGGGATCCGGTTCATGAAAAGACGCAATCTCTCCATCCGCACACGGATTACTATTTCACAGCAACTGATATTCCTGTGAAACGCACCGTGGATACAACGGGAGCACGTACGGTGAATATTCGCACCACAGGGAATGAGAAGTCATCCTTCACTGTGGTTCTAGCTTGCCATGCTAATGGCCAGAAACTTCCACCCATGGTGATATTCAAAAGGAAGACCTTGCCAAAAGAGACCTTTCCAGCCGGCGTCATCATAAAAAGCTAACTCGAAGGGATGGATGAAGAAAAGATGAGCGAGTGGTTAAGGTAAGTTTAAGTTTACGCGAAGAGGCCGGGTGGCTTTTTTCACGCAGCTCTGTCCATGTTGATATACGTATGTTTGTGATTGCACATTTGCGTACATTTTGGGAGTGAACAGAGTTGTTAGAACGCTGGTTTTTAATATATTATTAAAGTTTGACTGACCTATCTGACTGTTTTTTTGACATTCCTTTAGCGCAGTTAGATGCGGCTTACAACACCGGGCGGCTTATAGGTGGACAAAGTTTTGAAATATGCCGTTCATTGAAGGCGCGGCTTTTAACCCAGGGCGCCTTATGGTGCGGAAAATACGGTAATAAATCTCTAAAGTAACAGTACTCTTACTTGAGTACAATTTCTGGCTACTCTACCCACCTCTGACCTGCACCCCCTCTTGTGAGAAAGAGGTCGAAGGTGGCGGGAGAGGATTAGGCCCCCACTTCACATTAAGCTAATCAATGTGTCCCGGGCCGCCGCCCCATGCCCGCTATGGTTCCTTGGGCCATGGGGCCACAGAGAAATAAACAACTGCCCCTTAAGCCTGTTAGATTAGCTAGCAGCCAGCGAGTTTACACCTTTCTGCTGAGCTATCGCTTCTTATCGCCTCTCCCACACAATATCCCCACCTCCTCTTTCTCTTGTGCTTACATCCCCTCGCCGGGGGAAGCCTCGGAGGATGCACAACGCACATACATCCTCTCATTAGCATTCATCTGAATAGGTTTTCTTTTTAAACTGGATTATTGTACAACGGCGTTTAAATATTAAAGCCTTTGTGGGAAAGTACATCAGCTTGAATTAGTAATGCATTTTTTATAAAAGAAAAGCCCTACAGACCGAGAATAAAGTACATAATACCATCCAAGGGAGGACCGGCTGCAGTGGTAGGCTTCTGTGTGCGGAGGGGCAGCGCTGAGCGGTTAGCAGAAGTAACAAAAGATCCAAAATGTTCCATATGGTCTAACGGTCCTATCCCGTCAATGGAAATAAACAAAAAGTACGATTTTAAAAAAATGCTTTATTGTTGCATTTGAACTAGGGATGTCCTGATCCGATATTTGGATCGGATCGGCCGCCGATATTTGCCAAAAATTGCGTATCGGCAAGGCATGGGAAAATGCCGATCCAGATCCAGTTTAAAAAAACGCACCGATTTAAATAATACATTCCACTTTTCTGCTACTCCCTAATTTCCGTTCCGCATTTTCCAGCACACCTTCAACACATCCACAGGCCTGTGGATTCTCACGCAGTTGCTTTTAGCTGCTGGCATTACACGACAGGCTCTTCTCACTATTTCCTGTGTCTCCCTCTCACAGACAGCAAGTGCACCTTCTTACACACGTCACATACTGTCACGCCATACGTCACATACGTATACGTCCTCTCGCAGCGGAGAGGTAAGCAGCATGGCTAACGTTAGCTGTGATGCTAGCGCAGCCGTGCGAGCAACGCTCCCTCTAAGGTGCTCGCCTGTGCAATTGCGCACTGTTTAAGCGTCCTCTGCGCATAGCAAATCTATGCCACGCACAAAATCAAATAAAAAAAGAAGCGCATAACAATTTTCGACACACGGACACGACAGAGAAAACAGTTTTCGTCATCATTGTTCAAATATTGTGACGTCTGTCGAGACGCTTATCTCCGTTCGGTGCCACACGTCCACACCATCAAAATGCAGAGGCAAAGATTTACACATCAACACCGTATGAAAAAATTAGTGATTTTTTTAGTTGTGTTTTCCTTCTCTGCATGAAAGTTTAAAAGTAGCATATATTAATGCAGTATGAAGAAGAATGTTTTAATGTAGACATGCAAGCCTTGAAAGAACATTTTGAAAATCAAGACTACATTTCCTGCAAATGGGTGCATTTCTACCCTATATTTTAACTTTAGATTTATTCTCATATCAAACTCTTTTGGCTGTCTTTTTGACACTTACATCCGGCGCCCCCCTCCACACCCTGGATTATAAATAATGTAAATAATTCAATGTGATTATCTTGTGTGATGACTGTATTATGATGATAGTATATATCTGATAGTATATATCTGTATCATGAATCAATTTAAGTGGACCCTGACTTAAACAAGTTGAAAAACTTATTGGGGTGTTACCATTTAGTGGTCAATTGTACGGGAATATGTACTTCACTGTGCAACCTACTAATAAAAGTCTCAATCAATCAATCAAAACACATAGAATCATCATACTGCTGTGATTATATGCATCAAGTGTTCATTCAAGGCTAAGGCAAAATATCGAGATATATATTGTGTATCGCAATATGGCCTTAAAATATCGCAATATTAAAAAAAGGCCATATCGCCCAGCCCTAGTTTCAATGATGCCATTTCTGTTTGTCATGTATAATTTTGTCTATTTTGTGTTTATCCTTGAATAAACAGGTCAGTTTCTTGTTACCAACCATTGTGTATTATTCAAACTCCCCTAATTCAGCTGGCTAGTTGTAATCAAGAGTACTAAAACCCTTTTCAACATGATTCTGACAACTAAGTAGGCTAAATAACTGTAAACTTTAATACATGCTCGGATAGGCCAGTATCGGTCAGTATCGGTATCGGTCAGTATCGGTATCGGATCGGAAATGCAAAAACAATATCGGATCGGATCGGAAGTGCAAAAACCTGGATCGGGACATCCCTAATTTGAACAACTGTATTGTTGATAATAGAGGTTAATTATTGGTATTGTTCATTATCAATAGTGCCATTTCTAATGGTATTTGTATTGCTACATTTGTAGTGTAATAATGCTCATTGTCATTTCTGCATTATTATTTATTTCACTAACTGCTTCTTTGCTATCACTTTTACCATCATATTTGTACATATGCTGATGTTGCTCTATTGTTGTTGTTGTTGTGTTTGCTGCTGTTGTTTTTGTCTCTCTGTCTTATCCCCCTCTTGTCCCCACAATTACCCCCTGTGCCTTCCTTTTTTTCCTCTTTCTATACCCTCCTGTATGACCCGGGTGGACCAAATGATAACATACCTGCCAACTTTTGAAATCAGAAAAACCTAGTAGCCAGGGTCCAGGGGTCGCAGGCCCCGGTAGGTCCAGGACAAAGTCCTGGTGGGGGGGTTCAGGCTTCGCCCCCCGACGCAAAATGATTATTAGCATTCAGACAGGTTAAAATGTTGCTAAAACCATCACTTTTCTATCAGTCACAGTGACTTTTCAAAACAAAAATATTACAGCAAAAATCATATGGGTTGATTGACATGTTTATTCTGTAAGCTAACTTCAATAGTTTGAAATTATTTTGACAGTTAATGCCAGTTATCCTGTCAACCTTTCACAAGACTTCAACTTGTTCATTGAAAGTATAAACACTTTTTACAGTAAACAAATGGTAAAACAGTACTAAACAATTCCATTAAAAAAAAAAATTGGTGTCATTATTAACTTTCTGTCCAAGCTTGTATAATCTACTGCCTTGTTCAATTGTATAAAATATCCTGTGCCTAAAATTCACATTTCTATCACAATTATCATACTGTAAACATGGTAAGCTAACTTCATTAAAATTAATAGTCCTGTCTAAGGCTAAAACGACGCGTCGACGTAGTCGACGTCATCGGTTACGTAAATACGTCGACGTCGTTTTTACGCGTCGACGCGTCGCATATTTACGTCACACTGCCGTCATGGCGGAGCGCAAAGCAGACGATGCGAGCGGTGCGAGCGAGGGGAAAAAAGCACACCAAAAGTCGTCAAAAGTGTGGGAGTATTTCAATAAACGGCCTTATAATGTTGTAGCGGCGAACAGCTGTCTCGTCAGCTGACGCGCGAGCTCGCAACTTTGGCTGTTTAGCAACCAGCCAAACCCCACTTAATAAAATTATATTTTATCTTAGAGCACATCCGCATCCCTATTCACCTAGGCAACCCCATGAAATGTATATAATTCGGCATTATTTCGGCCAGTCGGCTTATATGATCAGAGCCGATCAGTTTACGTTCACGCGCAGGTATAACGCGGGGCGCTCCCGTCTCATCTGTTGGGGCACGAGCCCGGTAATTAGACCGCTGTGTCAAATCAAGGAGTACAAAAGACGCCAGCGCAGAGTGGAAAAAGGTTTAGTTCATTACAGATAACCCAGAGTTGTGCCAAAAGTATGTAAGATTTAATATTTCTCTTCGTGGGTGTGGCGCACCTGTTGCGCTGGTGAGATTGGGGAAGGGAGTTGTGTGCATGTAGCGTGCTTAGTCTGGAGGCTAAATACACACAGTGTGTTATATAACTGTTGTTTAGTGTTGATATTCTTTGCTTAGTTTGATGAATGTTGGAGCAGTTTGCTTCATCAGGAGGGTGAAGTCACTCAACTTCAAGTGTTGGATTTAACTGTGTTGGATCATTGGCTGCTGGTGAGGCAATAGAAAAAGGGGCATTTTTCTACCAGTAGACAGCGTTTAAGATTGAGTGTTTCACTGCTAAATTAATAATATATTTATATTGATTATGGATTTTAAATATGTATCTAAATAGGTGGTTAATTGGTTAGGTATTTATGTATTTGCATATTGGGTTTTCTGCTGCATTTATCTATTGTGTTTCTGGGTTTAAATGTATTTTATATGTATCTTGGTGCATTTATGTTGAGACAATTTATTTAAAATCTGTTTTAACTTAAAGGGAAAAGATGTGTCCATTTTCTTGCACTTGTTTAATGGTTAAGAGTTTGATAGCCTAATTAATAATTGTAAATTATGGTATTAAAAATTGATTGATTTTTTACAGCATGTTTATCTTGTGGTGTTTGGTCCTTAAAGGTTTTTCACCTACTAAAGAAGCTAAAGGCTACTAAAGGCTACTAAAGACAGCTAATGACAGCTAAAGAAACTAAAGTCTACTAACACTGCTAAAGACTGCTAAAAAGACTAAAGAAGAAAAAAGAAGCTGTTTCTTCGTTGGAAAAACTGTTGCAAACTAAAGGAAAATAAAAGGAAAAAGTAACTACGGTCTGGTCTTTTGAGTGAAATCCAGAAGCCACATTCAGCATTGGTACATCCCTTCAAGTGTGGGATAAGCACAGCGAAAAAAGCAAAACACTTGACAGTTGTTGTATGCACACTGTGTCGAGCGGAAATGGCCTATCATAGCAGCACAACGGCTATGAAGGAACATTTGAAAAGAAAACACCCGACAGCGTTCTTGCCATCACCATCAACTAGTCAATCGTCCGCGTGAGTATACGTTGTCATCATTACACAAAAACATGAATGTGTCATTTGTATCTGCGTTGTAAATTCATAAACTCAAACACTGTTTCGCTCTGAGGCGCGTTTGGCGTGCCTGTTCAGTGTTTACAAAGACGCGCTCCTCTTTAGCGCTAACGTTAATTAGTTGTGCAAATACCTTTTACAACATTAACAGTTACATATACTATGTACAAACCAACAATTAACTTTCACTTTAATCATACTATCATTGTTGCGTTATTAAGCAAAATAAACAATACTTTTACTTTTGTTGTAATGTTTACACTGTTACAGAATATTTCCTTTTGCACTTTTTTGTATTGGATGTTTATCTTTATTTTTGCACATTTTAAAGCAAAATAAGCAATACTTTTACTTTTGAAATGCTTATACTATTGCAGAATATTAAGATTTGCACTGGATGTTTACTTTTATATTTGCACATTAAAAAGCAAATAAGCTACTTTTAATTTTGTTAAATGTTAAAAGTTTTAAATGTTTACATTGTTACAGAATATTTTGTCATGTTGTTGTCAATGTTGACTGAGTGGCCATACTTTTTTTTTTGTAAATAAAAGTCATGCCTTTTGAAAAAACTGGCCAACATTTATTTTTTCATCTTCATTTTAAATTTAAAAAATAATCGGTAAAAGGAAAAATAATCTATAGATTAATCGAAAAAATAATCTATAGATTAACCGATAAATCGAAAAAATTATCTATAGATTAATCGATAGAAAAATAATCGTTAGCTGCAGCCTTAGTCCTGTCAATAGCATGGAATTACAATTCAAATGTAGTTTTTTTGTAAGCCTTTCAAAAGAATTCAAAATATGAAAAATTAATGAAAATTAAATTAAGCCATCATACACATGAAAAGTGGCACATCACATCTCTAATGTAATCATTTGAACTTTTCAACAGAAATAGCACTGCAAAAATATTAAGGACATACTTCTGTATTTTGGTAGTTATGCTGTCAACATTTAACAAGATTTCTTCAACTTGGACTTGAAAGCATAAATAGTATAAACACTTTTAACAGTATAACAGTACTAAACAATTCCAATAGATAACATTGGTGTCATTACCTTTTTGTGGCTAAAATCCGAAAAACGTTGAAAGTTTTCCACTTGTATCGCTAGCAACGGCATTAGACTTGTGTTTTTTTGTCCCAACGTGGTCTTTTACATCGCTAATTCCTCCGTGTCCGATCGAAAAATCTTGTCTGCACAAGGTGCAATTCGCGTAGTTTTCACCCTTTTTGGAACGGATAATTATTCCCGGATAGGCTTTTGAATATTCTTCACGGAATGACTGCAGTTTTCTTTTCGGTTTAAGACTCGTTTGCGATTTTTCTCCGGCTGATTCCATGATCGTTCGCTCGTTTGGAAACAATGCCTCGTGCTTGGCAGCGGTGCTATAAATAGCTTCGCGCATTTAAAAAAAAATTTTTTTTTTAATTAATAAAAAAACGAATTTTTTATCACTGCAACCGTAACCCGGAATAGGTTGATGAAAACCGTACTAATTACGGGAAAACCGGAGTAGTTGGCAGGTATGTTGTTGTGTTTGCTGCTGTTGTTTTTGTCTCTCTGTCTTATCCCCCTCTTGTCCCCACAATTACCCCCTGTGCCTTCCTTTTTTTCCTCTTTCTATCCCCTCCTGTCTGACCCGGGTGGACCAAATGATAATATAAATACCTACAATCGAACATTAAACTTCAAACCCTAGTTACGTTGAATGAGTTTAAAGCTTCTGTGAAAGGACTGCAGTCTACCTTGTCTGTATGCACATGTGTCATGTGAGCAAGTTTTTATGTTGTAAATGTGATGTTTTATGTATTTGTTTACTGTTTTTAATGTAACCTTGCTGCTGCCCTCTTGGCCATGTCACACCGCGGTGAGGGAAGTCTTGTCTTGGTTTTTTCTGTCTTGTGATTTACATGTTTTATTTTGAAAAGCAACTCCTCGTTTCAGATCACGGGTCCTTCCTCTTGTGTCACCAGTCTGACGTCATTCCTGACCCTTGATTGTTTCCACCTGTTTCCCATCACCCTCATGTTCTTTATAAGCCCATGCCTCCCCTTGTTCTGTGCCAGATTGTCTCGGGCTTTTGTGCCTGTCTTGCGTTTCTTGTTCATGTCCATGCCTTGCCTTGTCCTACGTCTACGTCCTTGCTTCCAGAATATCCCACGCTGTAATTTTGAAATAACTTTTTCTCCTCCCTCAGAGCGACTTTTGTTATTCAACCTTTTTCTACCGCAGTGGTGAGTTATAATTTTTCCCTAAAGATTTTTCCTCAAAGTTTTTGAGTGATTTTTTGTTTACATTTATTAGAGTAGTAAGTTTTATAGTCTTTATTTTCTTCCTCCTGTTGGAGCGTTTTTTGTTAAAGTTTTTTGATATCAGATACGGTGCTAATTATAATTGTCCTTATTTTTGTATTTCCTCCTTTTGGAGTGATTTTCGGTTTTTCCCTTTTGGAACATTTTGTCGATAGCTATTTTTGTAATTTCATAGTATTTGAATTTACTCGGCTCTGGAGGCTTAAAGAGTTTTTCAAAATAAAAGCTTTATTTGGAATCCCATCTCTGCATCTGAGTCCCTTCCTTTGTCCAAGCCTGACAGGCCAGGTCTCCCTTGGAAAAGAGATCTTTGATCTCAATGGGATTTTACCTGGTTAAATAAAGGCTAATAATAATAATAATAATAATTTTAAGTTCCCTCGAGACATTTTAATTAAAATTACCTCCAAACTTTTGAAAGTTTTCATTCAGACAATCTCATTAAAAAAAAAAAAAAAATACATTTAATAAAGTCAAATACAAATTAAAGCTGCAAGCAGCGATGGACGGGACCGACTTTGACGGCACATAAAATCCAAACCGGAGCAGTAATTAAAACTATTTGGTCAACTTTTAATCAGAAGGGTTCAGTCTCTCTCCTGTGCTAGTTTGAAGCCGACACGACACACGCGCTCAGAGGAGATAATGTTTGAAAAAAGGTGACCAGTTTTTACAAAACCATTGTTTTGAAGGGGGAATTGCAAACTTCCTGTTGATTTTTGAGGGGGGTTGTCAATATATGAAATGTAGGTCTAAGTGAGACCTACATAGAGGTTTTTGTTTCATGTCTCTATTGGAAGTTACAGGCAGTTTTGTCTGAGTTTTCTTCCTAGGAGCAGTTGTGTCTGTGTTTTCTTCCTAGGGGGCGCTAGAGCGCAATTTTGAGTTTTGGGGTTGGGTTTTTTTTATTGGATCGCAATTTTTGCCAGTCCTGATGTGTGTGTCCAGTTTGGTGAGTTTTGAAGTATGTTAAGGGGGTCAAATTACAGCTCAAAAAGGCAAAAGTGACTGTTTTTAGTAAACTTTTGTTTTGTTGATTTTTGCTGAAGGATGTCAATGTATGAAATCTCGGTCTAAGTCAGACCTACATAGAGGTTTTTGTTTCATGTCTCTACGACATTCCTACCGGAAGTTACAAGCAGTTTTGTCTGTGTTTTTTCCTAGGGGGCGCTAGAGCGCAATTTTGAGTTTTGGGGTTTGGTTTTTTGATTAGATGTCAATTTTCGCCAGTCCTGATGTGTGTGTCAAATATGGTGAGTTTTGAAGCATGTTAAGGGGGTCAAATTACAGCTCAAAGAGGCGGCGGAATAATAATAATAATAATTAAAGCTGCAAGCAGCATTGGTCGGGCCCGCGTATTTGAGTTTGAGTTTGAGTTTGAGTTTATTTCGAACATGCAAGTATACAACATGATACATCACAATCTCCAGTTTCTCTTTTCAACATGTTCGAAAAGGAGTTATTTGGCAGGTGCTAGTCCTAAATGTCCCAATACTTTTGTCCAGTGATAATCATACGTGTCCCAATACTTTTGTCTACTTTTAGTCCGAATTGTCCCAATACTTTTGTCTAGTGTACCTACCTTGTCTGCATTGTGTGGGCATGCTGGTGCTTCGTGCTTTTAAGCAGCCATCTTAAAAAAACAGCAGCGCAGCAGCATCAGCGCAGCGGTTCTTTGAAGGCTCATAAAATCAAAACCGGAGCAGTTATAAAAAAAGCGCTTCTGTTGTTGTAATCAGAAGGGTTCAATCTCTCTCCTGTGTTAGTTTGAAAGCGAAACGACAAACGCGCTCAGAGGAGTTCGTTTTTGAAGGAAGGTGACCGGTTTTTACAAAAATTTGTTTTGAAGGGGGAATAGCAAGCTTCTTGTTCATTTTTGCTGGGGGTTGTCAGTTTATGAAATGTAGGTCTAAGTGAGACCTACATTGAGGTTTTTGTTTCATGTCTCTCCGACCTTCCCAGTGGGAGTTACAGGCAGTTTAGTCATTTTTTTCTTCCGAGGAGCAGTTTTTTCTCCGTTTTATTAAAAAATTGCTCTAGAGCGCAATTTTTAAATTTGGGGTTAGGTTTTTTTATTAGATCGCAATTTCTGCTAGTCCTGATGTGTGTGTTCAGTTTGGTGAGTTTTGAAGCATGTTAAGAGGGTCAAATTAGAGCTCAAAGAGGCAAAAGTGACTGATTTTACTAAAATTTAGTGTTGAAGGGGGAATAGCAAACTTCCTGTAGATTTTTGGCCGAGAAAATAAATTAATAAAATTTAAGTCTAAGTGAGACCTACATAGAGGTTTTTGTTTCATGTCTCTACGACATTCGTACTGGGAGTTAGAAAAAGTTTACTTGATAGGGGGCGATAGAGCGCAATTTTGAGTTTTGGGGTTTGGTATTTTTACCAAAGAGTTTTGTTCGAGTTTTTTTATGTGTGTGTCAAATTTGGTGAGTTTTGAAGCATGTTAAGGGGGTCAAAGTAGTGCGCAAAGCTGCGGAATAAGAAAGAATAATAATAAAACCTTAGAATAACAATAGGTCCTTATGTCCCATTGCATAAGGACTCCCTTCGGGAGTCCTTTTGCAATGGGCCATTGCGGGCCCTAATAAAACGCACGAAATACAATAGGGTCCTCTGTCCCAAAGGGACATTGCGGTCCCTAATAAGGCAACAAGAGAAGTATCCCACACTTCTCTTTTGTAAAGTAAGTCTGAACAGCCGGTATGTGCACCTACATCAACAATATGATTTGCCTGGGAAGCTGGACAGGACAAAAAAACAAAAAAAATACTTTCAAAAACCTATGTATTTTTGAATATCACTATTTTTTATTTTTTTTTACTTATTTAAGATATACAGTAATCACAAATGCAAAGAATTGAAATTGCTGTATTAACTGCCGAGCGGAAACAATACATTCTAAAAAAAGTACAGCGGTGGTCCATTGCCTCATAGTACATCAAAACAACGCTGTGCTTATAAATATGGTCATAAATAACAATGGTCAACTATTTTACATTCTAAAAAGAGCAGCACTGGCGAGGAACGTTCAGCTACATAAAACAAACAACATTGTTCATTTTCTTTCAATATGGTGGGAGTGTGACATACAGTGCATCCGGAGAGTATTCACAGCGCTTCTCTTTTTTCACATTTTGTTTTGTCACAGCCTGAATGCAAAATGAAATAAATTCATTTATGTTCTCAAAAATCTACACAAAATACCAGAGGTGTGGACTCGAGTCACATGACTTGGACTCGAGTCAGACTCGAGTCATGAATTTGATGACTTTAGACTCGACTTGACAAAATGTAAAAAGACTTGCAACTCGACTTAGACTTTAACATCAATGACTTGTGACTTCACTTGGACTTGAGCCTTTTGAATTGACATGACTTGACATGACTTGCTACTTTCCCCAAAACCCAAAGATGAAAAAGTTATTCGGGAGCGCTCCGTATTTTTCATTGTGTACTTGTCTATCAGCGTTGCGTGTGTCAGCTGGTGTGCTCTCAGTACAACAGCCAATCAAATTAGATCTACTTTGTTTTCATCACACAGCATTCATCCAATCAAATTGCAGGACAACCAACGAAGAAGACATGTCCAAACCACACGCCAGTGAACAAAAAATTATACCTAAAATAATTTCGTTTGGGTATAAAAATTACGAGGTGGTCAACACAAAACGGTTTGCAGTATGCAACACATGCGGTTCCAAAATGACTGATGGAGAGGCAACAACTTCCAACTTCGTCCGGCATTTGAAGTTGCACAAAGAACGGTAAGTTTTGAATGTGAGATAACGTTTATTGGCTAAGTAACGTGACTTTTATTTGCTGTGTAGTTAAATCAGTGAGGCTGTAAACTCACTGCTAACGTTATAACGTTATTGCAAACACGGGAATCTGTTGCAGTTCACTACCTTATTCATACTTTTTGTTCAGTGATTTTTTTTAAGCAGGGTTACGTTAGTCAATATATCACACGTAACGTTAGACGGCGGTCAGCAGCACCGCGTCTTTTAGCCACCTAAAATAAGACAAAAATAGTAAAATAAAGGTCAGTTAAAATGTATACTATATTATGAATATGTGTACCATTTTAGCTAGCTTTCTGACATACTGTTGGTTGTTTACCTCAGTAGTCCCCAACCACCGGGCCGCGGCCCGGTACTGGTCCGTGGATCGATTGGTATCGGGCCGCACAAGAAATAATTTTTTTTTTTTCTTTTTTTAATTAAATCAACATAAAAAACACAAGATACACTTACAAGTAGTGCACCAACCCAAAACAACTCTCTCCCCCCTTTTGTTCTGGGCATTGAACATGAAGACTCTTCCTTCACTGTTCCGAGTGGCCATGAGAGTCTTGGCAGTGCCTGCCTCCAGTGCTCCAGTGGAGCGAGTTTTCAGCCATGGTGGCATCATACTACGCCCCCATCGTGCACAAATGACTGACAGACTCTTGGCTAATGAACTCCTTGGTGGTTGTTTTTGCGGTGTATTACTTTAAATAGAAAAAAAAATTGTACCACTGTTTTTGTTTTTTAATTCTGGCCACTGAGCAGCCTTCTTTTCTTTTTTTTTACCGAACGAGTTCCACACGGACATATTAAGTAGCGTAACGCACGTTGTGTAAACAATGCACACCGAGGCACAACACACGGCATGCTAGCAGCTAACGGGCTACAATAGACTGACCATACGTCCTCTTTTCACCGGACATGTCCTCTTTTGCGGAGCTGTCAGGGCGGAGTTTCTTAAATGTCCGGCATTTTGAGTTAGGGTTGCGTGTATTTTCAATGTACGTTCAGGGTTAAGAAGGGGTTGAAAACAAAACAAATTGTGCACGCAGCAGCATTGGTGAGGGAGGGGCAGAGACAGAGAGAGAGAGAGAGTTATGATAAACGCGAATGCGTCGCCAGGCTCTGCTTTTTATCCATAGATTTATCAGATTTATTTTTTTATTATCTATAGTAGGGGTGTCAAAAGTGTGCCCCAGAGGCCATTTGTGGCCCACAGCTAATGTTTTAAAGGCCCACGGCACATTCTAAAAATACTATTAAAATAAACAAAAACATAACAAAAGTGAAATAAAAAAGCTTAAAGGTTAAATGTAATTAAGAAAAAGTTGCAATGTTGACTAATAAAACGAAGCTGTTTTTTTTTTTTCTTTCAAACTGTCATTGCTCAAAACATAATCAAAATCAATGTTATTATGAATTATTGACCTATCCAAGGTTCCGATTACTACACATCAAATATTCCACTAAGAAAAATATTTTTGGTGGAAGATTTTGCAAATTTGGTAAATAAATAACCCAAAAATTTATATTTAGTTGTTTTCTTACTGTACCGAAAATGAACCGAACCGTGACCTCTAAACCGAGGTACATGGCTCTGAACCACCTGGAGCAGCAGCAGAGCTACGTCCGGATGCTCTCTGTGGACTATAGCTCTGCCTTCAATACAATAATCCCGGACAGACTCTGCAATAAACTGGACACTCTTGGCCTCCCCCCTCTCACAAACGCCTGGATAAGGGACTTCCTAACGGACCGACCCCAGAATGTGAGACTTGGCCCGCACCTCTCATCCTCCCGCACGCTGAGCATCGGCTCCCCACAGGGCTGTGTGCTGAGCCCCCTCCTCTACTGCCTTTACACCCATGACTGCAGTCCGGCCCACAGTGACAACCTTACCGTCAAGTTCGCCGACGATACCACAGTGGTCGGGCTCATCTCCAGGGGTGACGAGGCTGCCTACAGAGAGGAGGTCCTGAAGCTGACGGCCTGGTCTTCGGAGAACAACTTCGCTCTCAACACCAGCAAGACCAGAGAGATCATCGTCGACTTCAGGAGGAGCAGCACCGACCCTGCCCCCCTCTACATCAACGGCGAGCGTGTAGAGAGGGTCCACACCTTCAGGTACCTTGGAGTCCACATCTCTAATGACTTCTCCTGGACAGTCAACACCACATCAATCATCAAGAAGGCTCAGCAGCGGCTACACTTCCTTAGAGTCCTCGGGAAGTACAACCTGAAGCCTGACCTGCTGCTGACCTTCTACCGCTCGTCCATCGAGAGCCTGCTGACCTACTGTATTACGGTATGGTACGGCAGCTGCACTGCAGCAGACAGGGAGAGGCTGCAAAGAGTGGTCAAGACGGCTCAGAAGATCATCGGCCGCCCTCTCCCCTCTCTGACGGACATCTACACCTCCCGCTGCCTCAACAGAGCCAGTGCCATCATCAAGGACAGCACCCACCCTGGCTCTGACCTGTTCCACCTGCTGCCCTCTGGGAAGCGCTACAGGTGCATTAAAACCAAAACAAACAGGCTAAAGAACAGCTTCTCCCCCAGGGCCATAACCATCCTGAACGGACTGCCCCATTGTCCCTCATAGCTGCCTTCTCTTCGGTGCAATAACCCATTCCACCAACCACCCTGTTTTTGTTTTGTTTTTTCATGTATATATTCATTTCACACCATATTCATTGCACTTCTACATTTTTTATATTTCTATATATTTGCACATTGTTTTTCTAGCATGCACACATCGCACTGTATGGAATGGCCTCAATCTCGTTACCTTGCGTAATGACAATAAAGCTGATTCTGATTCTGATACCGAACCGAAATTGTTGTGTACCGTTACACCCCTAGAGGATACTGAAAAAAGCAGGTAGAGGTATGTACTTTTGACAAACCTAACGTGTTGTCAGCCAGTTGAGGACATTCAGGTGTTCTAAGCAGTCCATCAGCAGCAGGATGGCCCAGCAAAGACAAGCCTGGTGTACACAGCTGACACACACCATTAGTCACAGCCAGCCCGCGGCTACAATGATTACCTGCTGTATGTAAATCCATTGAGCAATAAGGCAAGTTATCCTTTTACGACACACTGATGTTATTGTCGGCCACGGGACAACTCCTCTGTAAGCGCCAGCGGCCAACTACAAACGAGTCATTATGTCGTGGCTAGACGGGTCGGTGAAATTGGATAAATAAAAAAATAAAAAAAGATGTGATCTTCAAGCGGCGCCAAAGAGGACAGCTTTGTGTTTTGTCCTCGTTTGGCGACGCCAGCATAAAGGCTGACATGGTCGAGTCCGCGCGCAATGTCTCCCCCGGCGTCGTGAAATTGCTGCATTTTTTTCCCCCCCCCTCCTGTCTCCCCTTCCACCATGACACAATAAAAAAAGAACAGACATTTACTCTTTCAAGTGTAGCAGTCAGCTTAGTTAACCTTGCGGTGGTGAGATCGCATGGCTTCAAAGCGCGGCCGTGCGGAAAATAATTGCATCGGGGGGGTGGGGGGGGGGGGGGGGGGGGACCTGAAACAATCGGCGTCCTTTGAGGAGACGGAGGCGGCAGGTATGGGCGTGGTCTAGATGTCGGGGAAAAGATGGTAAACAAAAACGGGGCCCAAGAAGATTAGATTGGGTTTTAATCATAGCTGCAGTTTTAGCGAAACTCAAAAAAAGATGTCCTTTGGCACAGTAGCAACAGCTTCAATGCAGGAATTATTTCGGAACTTGCAAGCGTATTTCTTCTTCTTACTCTTCGTCGCCATGTCTCTTCTCCGTTCTTCTGCTTCGTCTCCTTGTTGTGTGTGCAGTTGTGCACTGAGCTCCAGAAGCCGTAAATGTTATTGTAGCGTCCCGGAAGAGTTAGTGATGCAAGGGATTCTGGGTATTTGTTCTGTTGTGTTTATGTTGTGTTACGGTGCGGATGTTTTCCCGAAATGTGTTTGTCATTCTTGTTTGGTGTGGGTTCACAGTGTGGCGCATATTAGTAACAGTGTTCAAGTTGTTTATACGGCCACCGTCAGGGTGACCTGTATGGCTGTTCATCAAGTATGCCTTGCATTATAACTAAACCAGTTTATAGATCATACAACGTGTCAGCATTTCTTGACATCTATGAGTAAAGATCATTGGGGGTGGACCTGAAACAATCGGCGTCCTTTGAGGGGACAGAGGCGGCAGGTATGGGCGTGGTTTAGATGTCAAGGAAAAGATGGTAAACAAAAACGGGGACCAAGAAGATTAGATTGGGTTTTAATCATAGCAGACGTTTTAGCGAAACTCAAAAAAAGATGTCCTTTGGCACAATAGCAACAGCTTCAATGCAGGAATTATTTCGGAACTTGCAAGCGTATTTCTTCTTCTTACTCTTCGTCGCCATGTCTCTTCTCCGTTCTTCTGCTTCGTCTCCTTGTTGTGTGTGCAGTTGTGCACTGAGCTCCAGAAGCCGTAAATGTTATTGTAGCGTCCCGGAAGAGTTAGTGCTGCAAGGGATTCTGGGTATTTGTTCTGTTCTGTTTATGTTGTGTTACGGTGCGGATGTTTTCCCGAAATGTGTTTGTCATTCTTGTTTGGTGTGGGTTCACAGTGTGGCGCATATTAGTAACAGTGTTCAAGTTGTTTATACGGCCACCGTCAGTGTGACCTGTATTGCTGTTCATCAAGTATGCCTTGCATTATAACTAAACCAGTTTATAGATCATACAACGTGTCAGCATTTCTTGACATCTACGAGTAAAGATCATTGGGGGTGGACCTGAAACAATCGGCGTCCTTTGAGGAGACGGAGGCGGCAGGTATGGGCGTGGTTTAGATGTCGGGGAAAAGATGGTAAACAAAAACGGGGCCCAAGAAGATTAGATTGGGTTTTAATCATAGCAGCAGTTTTAGCGAAACTCAAAAAAAGATGTCCTTTGGCACAATAGCAACAGATGTGTTTTCTTAGCACTTACAGAAGTGATAAAGGTTGAGTTGCACGCTTCTGGAAGTTTTCTGCACGCTGTGGTAATGCACACTAGGCTTGTGGTGGCGGATCTCTACTCTCACAGCCAATACTTTCATGACCGCTTGTATTTGATTAAAAAAAGTTAAAGTACCAATGATTGTCACACACACACGAAGTGTGGCGAAATTATTCTTTGCATTTAACCCATCACCCTTGATCACCCCCTGGGAGGTGAGGGGAGCAGTGAGCAGCAGCGGTGGCCGCGCCTGGGAATCATTTTTGGTGATTTAACCCCCAATTCCAACCCTTGATGCTGAGTGCCAAGCAGGGAGGTAATGGGTCCCATTTTTATAGTCTTTGGTATGACTCGGCCGGGGTTTGAACTCACAACCTACCGATCTCAGGGCGGACACTCTAACCACTAGACCACTGAGTAGGTGAATGAATGCATGACGCAGGCTTGTAATGGCGGATCTCCACTCTCACAGCCAATACTTTCATGACCGCTGGTACTTGATTATAATAATAATAATAATAATAATACATTTTACTTATAAGGCGCCTTTCTGGGCACTCAAGGACACCGTACAAAATCAAAACCATAAAATCAATTGGATAAAAACAACAACAACAAAGATCGATGCGATTTACAATGAATAAGCAGTCAGGAATAAGTGTGTTTTGAGTCTTGATTTGAAGAGGGATATTGAGTCTAAGTTACGAAGGTCTGGTGGTATTAGGACTCCCGTGTGTTATTGTTTTCATTATGGCGAACAATAAACCCAAGAAGCGAAGTTTCAATGAAAAGTGGCTTCAGGAGCCACTTTTCAGAAAATGGCTCACTTATGACGATGGAAAGATATTTTGTTTGTTCTAAGAAAAAGAACACCTTTACGACCTGGTGCACTGATTTTCGAAGATCCAGCTTCACCAGGCACCAAGAAACATCATGTTACACCTTAACTGCTTGTCTGCTCCCAGGCCATGGTCGAGGAGTGCGGGGAATGGCGAGGCCGTCTATTTGTTACAACTCTTTGTTTTCCACAAAGCCAAGCGGACATCCATACCATGAATTGATTTACGTGGACCCCGACTTAAACACGTTGAAAAACTTATTCGGGTGTTACCATTTAGTGGTCAATTGTACGCAATATGTACTGTACTGTGCAATCTACTAATAAAAGTTTCAATCAATCAAGCAATCAGTGCTATTAACACTCCTGAACATACTAGCGCTCCCTCTCCTAACTCGCCCACTCACTTACACACGTCACTCACCCCACATATCTTAAAGGGCAACACACAGCTTATGGCCATCAAGAAATTGGTTTAACTGCCACCCGCCTGAATCTATTTAAAATCTAATTTTTTTTTAACCACCCGACCCGACCCGACCCGCGGATAAAATCAAATTTTTTTAAATTTCATCCGCCCGATCCGCGGATAATCCGCGGACTCCGCGGTTGTGCCCGCAAACCGCGCATCTCTAATACATACATATATTCAATCTTTAATACATTGTTTATGTGTCAATTTCCTGTTTTTATTATATTATATTTATTTTTGCTCATAATATTAACCATATCAGCTTTGAAGCAATTATGGACCAGGGAGTCAAAAAAACAAAACAATTAAATAATCAAAATAATAGATTTTCCATGTCTTTATCCACACTGTCTATGCGGGGGAAAGGGCTGCAGTTCTGTAGATGATGTCACACCAAGAAGGGGCAGCATATCCAGTCTGGCGACACAAAGGAGGCGTTCTAACTCCAAGTACAGTAAGTTATCTACCTATTACTCATAAATTAACTGATACGCAGTGTTGGGACTGTAACGCCGTTACTATCGGCGGTAACTAGTAATCTAACGCGTTATTTTTTATATTCAGTAACTCAGTTACCGTTACTACATGATGCGTTATTGCGTTATTTTGCGTTATTTTTTATGTAGTATCGGCTAGAAACTGAGAAGATCTGAGTGTTGCAGCGCTGCTGAAGAGGCGTGTGTGTGTGTGTGTGTGTGTGTGTGTGTGTGTGTGTGTGTGGGAGGGGGCGTGTCTGTGTCTACTATCAAGACGTCATGGCGAACCCCGAAGCCGAGTTTCTTAAAATGGAGATATTTTCAGTACGTTTCTTCTATCGACCACAAAGAAAAGAACATTTTAGTTGAATGTAAGTTTCAAATCTGCTGAAACAGCTACAAAAACAACATGCTTCGACGAAGCTAGTAAAGAGACACACACTTCACCTCCACCTCCAACAGCGGCTGGATTTGAATGAGGCACTGCACACTGAAGGTACACACACTCTGTCAATTCTCTTATATACTCTTTCATTTTAGACTTTTAGAGTGTTTGATTATCACATCACTCTAAATGTTTAGACTATAAAGTTCACAAACCTAAAGAGGGATACTAGTGGGCCAGGCTAATATTTCCTTTTCTCTAAACTAAGTGGGGAAATGCGTAGAGTGTTCTGGGCTTCAGACATGATTTTATTTCAGAATTCCTTGAGAATCAGCCGCCTCTATTGTCGAGGCGGCTGATTGGAGCTGTGGCCGCAAGGTAGTTGGTGCTTGTCGTGGCGGTAATCCTAGAACCCGTTGGTGGACACCGGCGGTGAGGGATGCCGTCAAGCTGAAGAAGGAGTCCTATCGGGTTCTTTTGGCTCATAGGACTCCTGAGGCAGCGGACAAGTACCGACAGGCCAAGCGGTGTGCGGCTTCAGCGGTCGCAGAGGCAAAAACTCGGACATGGGAGGAGTTCGGTGAGGCCATGGAAAACGACTTCCGGACGGCTTCGAAGCAATTCTGGTCCACCATCCGCCGCCTCAGGAAGGGGAAGCAGTGCACTATCAACACCGTGTATGGTGAGGATGGTGTTCTGCTGACCTCGACTGCGGATGTTGTGGATCGGTGGAGGGAATACTTCGAAGACCTCCTCAATCCCACCAACACGTCTTCCTATGAGGAAGCAGTGCCTGGGGAGTCTGTGGTGGGCTCTCCTATTTCTGGGGCTGAGGTTGCTGAGGTAGTTAAAAAGCTCCTCGGTGGCAAGGCCCCGGGGGTAGATGAGATCCGCCCGGAGTTCCTTAAGGCTCTGGATGTTGTGGGGCTGTCTTGGTTGACAAGACTCTGCAGCATCGCGTGGACATCGGGGGCGGTACCTCTGGATTGGCAGACCGGGGTGGTGGTTCCTCTCTTTAAGAAGGGGAACCGGAGGGTGTGTTCTAACTATCGTGGGATCACACTCCTCAGCCTTCCCGGTAAGGTCTATTCAGGTGTACTGGAGAGGAGGCTACGCCGGATAGTCGAACCTCGGATTCAGGAGGAACAGTGTGGTTTTCGTCCTGGTCGTGGAACTGTGGACCAGCTCTATACTCTCGGCAGGGTCCTTGAGGGTGCATGGGAGTTTGCCCAACCAGTCTACATGTGTTTTGTGGACTTGGAGAAGGCATTCGACCGTGTCCCTCGGGAAGTCCTGTGGGGAGTGCTCAGAGAGTACGGGGTATCGGACTGTCTGATTGTGGCAGTCCGCTCCCTGTATGATCAGTGCCAGAGCTTGGTCCGCATTGCCGGTAGTAAGTCGGACACGTTTCCAGTGAGGGTTGGACTCCGCCAAGGCTGCCCTTTGTCACCGATTCTGTTCATAACTTTTATGGACAGAATTTCTAGGCGCAGTCAAGGCGTTGAGGGGATCTGGTTTGGTGGCTGCAGGATTAGGTCTCTGCTTTTTGCAGATGATGTGGTCCTGATGGCTTCATCTGGCCAGGATCTTCAGCTCTCACTGGATCGGTTCGCAGCTGAGTGTGAAGCGACTGGGATGAGAATCAGCACCTCCAAGTCCGAGTCCATGGTTCTCGCCCGGAAAAGGGTGGAGTGCCATCTCCGGGTTGGGGAGGAGATCTTGCCCCAAGTGGAGGAGTTCAAGTACCTCGGAGTCTTGTTCACGAGTGGGGGAAGAGTGGATCGTGAGATCGACAGGCGGATCGGTGCGGCGTCTTCAGTAATGTGGACGCTGTATCGATCCGTTGTGGTGAAGAAGGAGCTGAGCCGGAAGGCAAAGCTCTCAATTTACCGGTCGATCTACGTTCCCATCCTCACCTATGGTCATGAGCTTTGGGTTATGACCGAAAGGACAAGATCACGGGTACAAGCGGCCGAAATGAGTTTCCTCCGCCGGGTGGCGGGGATCTCCCTTAGAGATAGGGTGAGAAGCTCTGTCATCCGGGAGGAGCTCAAAGTAAAGCCGCTGCTCCTCCACATGGAGAGGAGCCAGATGAGGTGGTTCGGGCATCTGGTCAGGATGCCACCCGAACGCCTCCCTAGGGAGGTGTTTAGGGCACGTCCCACCGGTAGGAGGCCGCGGGGAAGACCCAGGACACGTTGGGAAGACTATGTCTCCCGGCTGGCCTGGGAACGCCTCGGGGTCCCACAGGAAGAGCTGGACGAAGTGGCTGGGGAGAGGGAAGTCTGGGCTTCCCTGCTTAGGCTGCTGCCCCCGCGACCCGACCTCGGATAAGCGGAAGAAGATGGATGGATGGATGGATGGATGGAATTCCTTGAGATAAAAAAACGCCTGGTTAGGCTTTATGTATGTAGTGTGTGCCTTTCTTGTTTTACAGCTATGTTGTTATTATGCTGTTTGTTACTTATGTATGTTAAGTTGCAGCTATTTAAAATAGTTTTGTCAATTTGTTCTGGTCTGAAACAAATTGGCCCTTTAAAACATATCTTTGTCTTTGTGTGTTGTATGTAGAGCACATTGCTTAGCAGAGTTCAGTGATGCAAATGCATGTCAAGTTGATCAACAGATTGTATTATTCTCCAGTGCAATAACAGTACTAAAATGAAGGCTAAAAGGGCATTAAATGGGGCCTTAAAAAAAAAAAATATATATATATATAAGTAACTAAATAGTTACTTTTCACAGTAACGCATTACTTTTTGGTTTAAGTAACTGAGTTAGTAACTGAGTTACTTTTGAAATAAAGTAACTAGTAACTGTAACTAGTTACTGGTTTTCAGTAACTAACCCAACACTGCTGATATGATCAAATATTACCAGTTAATTTTCTAGAGCAAAAAATACATAAAGAGTTAGTGAGATTTTCATCATCTGGATGCTACGAGTCCTTTAAGGTTGTATGTTCCCTTTTTGTTTCCAGTAAAAAAAAGATCAGTAATCTGCCCGCAGAACAAAACCACAGTTATAACAAGGGTGAAAAAGGGGCTTACACAACTGCAAGGAAAAGAAAAACTAACAGAAAATTAATTGTAATGTTCCCTTGGGTGTTAAAATATGCAAGTGTTTGCCTGTTACCTTTATGAGGTAATAATTACTGCTTGTTTCCACAGGCGTGAAGAGGTCGCCATCAGTTACTTAGGGAGGGGTTAAACATAATGAAGTGAAGTGATGCAGCACCTGCTATGTAATACCAACAATCTACAGCTAATACCCAATTTGCTGGCTAATACCCAACGCTTAGCAGCTTTCCAGATAAGACAAAAACAGGAACGCGCCGACTTCCGCACACAAGTCTTCACAGAGCGCGAACCGCAGGCGCTAATCGGGCCGGATCGGCTGTGTGGATCAGCGGAGGGCAGGCGGTCCCGGTCTGCTCTACTTTGGATCAAAAAGCTGTCTCACCAGCATGCCTGAAATCATCTTCGCCGCTCAGCAGGCGCCACTTGTGTAAAAAGGAGAAAGACATGACATTGATACAGGCTAGACCATAGAAACGTTCTTCATGTATGTATGTCATTCAGAGGCATTAAAGTGGCCTATGATTTTTTTCTAAATTTTAAATACTTATAGTTTACATAATGTTCTTTTGTGAACATTTTGCATAGGTTTTGTTTTACAGACCTATCTTCAAGCCACTTTTAGGCCCTGTCTAAATTAAGCCGGGTAACTCCTTCAACAAATAATTATTTAGCCTAAGCCAGTGGTTCTCAAACTTTTTTTGTCATCCCCCACTTTGGACAAGGGGGAGTTTTCAAGCCCCACCTGCCCCCATCGCCCCAACAGAGCGCTAATGCCAAGCTTTAACATTTTCAAATTTATTGAACATCAAGTTGTATACATTCGAACTCAATAACATAAAATAACATTAAGTTCAATAACAAATAAAATAACTGTGCAGCTGTGGTATAACTTGCATCAAGTTCAATAATAAATAAAATAACTTCCATCAAGTTCAATAATAAACAAAACAAAAGTGTTATAACTTGCATCAAGTTCAATAATAAATCAAAAAAAGTGTTATAACTTGCATCACGTTCAATAATAAATCAAAAAAAGTGTTATAACTTGCATCACGTTCAATAATAAATCAAAAAAGTGTTATAACTTGCATCAAGTTCAATAATAAATCAAAAAAAGTGTTATAACTTGCATCACGTTCAATAATAAATCAAAAAAAGTGTTATAACTTGCATCGAGTTCAATAATAAATTAAATAAAAGTGTTATAACTTGCATCAAGTTCAATAATAAATCAAAAAAGGTGTTATAACTTGCATCAAGTTCAATAATAAATCAAAAAAGTGTTATAACTTGCATCAAGTTCAATAATAAATCAAAAAGTGTTATAACTTGCATCACGTTCAATAATAAATCAAACAAAGTGTTATAACTTGCATCAAGTTCAATAATAAATCAAATAACTTGCATCAAGTTCAATAATAAATCAAAAAAAGTGTTATAACTTGCATCAAGTTCAATAATAAATAAAAACAAAAGTGTTATAACTTGCATCAAGTTCAATAATAATTAAAAAAAAAAGTGTTATAACTTGCATCAAGTTCAATAATAAATCAAATAAAAGTGTTATAACTTGCATCAAGTTCAATAATAAATCAAATAACTTGCATCAAGTTCAATAATAAATAAAACAAAAGTGTTATAACTTGCATCAAGTTCAATAATAAATCAAAAAAAGTGTTATAACTTGCATCAAGTTCAATAATAAATCAAATAACTTGCATCAAGTTCAATAATAAATACAATAAAAGTGCCACTTTGCAATCTTTGCAAAAAAAAAAGGAGGAGCTATGCATTTGGCAAGACAGGGCAAGTGACAGCACTTTCCCCCAGGAGAGCCACCTTGCTTCACTGTGAAACAGCACGGCTGTATGATCAGCTCCCATTTCCTCACACAGTGCAGAGAACAGTCGCGCTTTCAGTGGTCGTGTTTTGATCAAATTTACCGCGCTCACAACATGTTAAAACCTCATTGAGTTCGGGGCTGAGCTGCCTTGACGCGAGTGCTTCCCGGTGAATGACACAGTGTGTGCCCGTCACATTTTTGTTTCTCTGCAGGCGCTGGCTCTGGCTCGACGACCTTTGAGGTGCGAGTCACAAATGTATATATTTGTGTAATTGTGATCCACACATTAGCCTGCTACCCATCCGCGCGGAAGTTTGTTCCGCTTAGCCCCGCCCCCATTAGTTACTGTTGCTATGTCTGTCAAACTTTCGCTCGTACCGAGAAATATAAAGCCTACAGTAAAAATAAGTACCGGTAATTTCCATTTATTTATATAGCGGATTTCACAGACAGAATCACAAAGTGATTTACAGTGTGTATAGAAAATGAAAGCATAGTAAAAAAAATAATCTAAGAATATAATAATTAAAAAAAAAAAATTAAAGTGAAATTTCCTCCCGTTCCTCGCGCCCCACCTGTCATGTCTCTATTCCCCACCAGTGGGGCGCGCCCCACACTTTGAGAAACGCTGGCCTAAGCCCTGTGTCAGCCACACTAAACCATCCTTTAAGGTTCCCCTCCTTGGATAATTTTTTACACGGGTAAATGCGCCTTGTATTTCTTGAATCTCTGGCTCTTAACTTTTTACGGACTCATCAATCATTTACAAACTGAGTTCGGAGAGGAAGTGACGGCAAAAAGACAGTGCCCCACACAGGAAGTGACGTCAGAAAGAACGTGCCAAAGCCAGCTTCATAACAAGCAGTTTCGTAGGTAACCACTGGAAATATGGAGACGAGTCATCCAGACATGCCCGTGTTTCTCCTTCCGTCTGTACAGACGCTTGTGGAAATCACACTTTAATACCTTAAGACAGGGGTGCTCATTACGTCGATCGCGAGCTACCGGTCGATCTCGGAGGGTGTGTCAGTCGATCACCAGCCAGGCATTAAAAAAATAGTCCTAAAAATGAGCGATCATAAATCTTCACTATGACGTCACTTTCGTGACTTGATTGACATTCACGGCACCCGAGGGTCTTCTGAGATGACGCTGGCTGCTGCCAGCTCATTAAAATTACCGACTGGAAGGCGAGAAACACTTTATTTCAACAGACTCTGGCGCCGTACCTGTTGTCAAAACTCCAAAGACCGACTGCACAGTTGCACAGTTGCGCTAACAAAACAAGAGTCTCAGAAAGCTGGCGTGCACAAGCTAGCAAGCTACGGAGTTTGCCGACAATGTATTTCTTGTAAAGTGTATACAAAGGAGTACGGAAGCTGGACAAATAAGATGCCAAAAACCAACCACTTTCATGTGGTATTGGCCAGAAAGGAGGACTTTTTTCTCCTCCATTCGAAAATGCGGACGTTTTTAGCACCACTGTCTGATTCCAATCAATGCAAGTCATCAGAATCAGGTAATACACCAACTTATATTCTTGTCTTCATGAAAGAAAGGAATCTATATTTGTTAAACATGCTTGTATTATCATTAAACACCTTAACTTGTTAACAATATTAACTATATGGGTTAAACATGCTTGCATTATCTTTAAACACCTTTAACTTATTAACAATATTAACTATATGTGTTAAACATGCTTGTATTATCATTAAACACCTTTAACTTGTTAACAATATTAACTATATGTGTTAAACATGCTTGTATTATCTTTAAACACCTTTAACTTATTAATAATATTAACTATATGTATTAAACATGCTTGTATTATCATTAAACACCTTTAATTCATTAACAATATTAACTACGTGTTAAACATGATTGCATTATCATTAAACACCTTTAACTTGTTAACAATATTAACTATATGTGTTAAACATGCTTGCATTATCATTAAACACCTTTAACTTATTAACAAAAACATATATTTCATAAATAAGTAAATATAAATTATATATATGAATGAGGTAGATCCCCACGACTTGATCAATTGAAAAGTAGCTCGCCTGCAGAAAAGATGTGAGCACCCCTGCCTTAAGAGAAAGCGATTGCAGCTATTTCGGATACAACACAACTCAGACGGTAAGAGAACTTTCGAATGTCCAGGTCCAGCTGTGATTCTACTTAGCGAAAAACTTTGTCCATTTGTCGAAGGAGAGACAACGAGAATGCGGGCTCCCGTGGATGTGATAAAAAAAAAGGTAACGCGTGCTTTTTATTACCTGGTCGACGAGGGAAGACTACGTAAAACAGCGAATGCTTTTGGACTGGCAAAGCAGACTGCATCAGTTATTGTCCGCCATGTATGTCGCGGATTCAAAGTCTGGGTCCACAGTGTGTAAAGTCACCAAAAACAAATGGACAATGAAGGTGAAGGCAAAAGAGTGAGGAGTGTCCTGACCAGATATCTAGATGCCTAGATTGATTGATGGAAAATGTTCTTTATCACATTGTTTACTTTCACATGTCCATTAAAAATGTGATTACCGTATTTTCCGCACTATTAGCCGCACCTAAAAACCACAAATTTACTCAAAAGCTGACAGTGCGGCTTATAACCCGGTGCGCTTTATATATGGATTAATATTAAGATTCATTTTCATAAAGTTTCGGTCTCGCAACTACGATAAACAGCCGCCATCTTTTTTCCCCGAAGAAGAGGAAGTGCTTCTTCTTCTACGCAAGCAACCGCCAAGGTAAGCACCCGCCCCCATAGAACAGGAAGCGCTTCTTCTTCTACTGTAAGCAACCACCCGCCCGCGTAGAAGAAGAAGAAGCGCGCGGATATTACGTTTCATTTCCTTTAGCGCAGTTAGATGCGGCTTACAACACGGGGCGGCTTATAGGTGGACAAAGTTTTGAAATATGCCGTTCATTGAAGGCGCGGCTTATAACCCAGGGCGCCTTATGGTGCGGAAAATACGGTAGTTTATGATGGCTCAGGTGTGATTCAGGGGCGGGGGGATGTCGTTGTGGCTTGTGCAGCCCTTTGAGACACTTGTGATTTAGGGCTATATAAGTAAACATTGATTCATTGATTCATTGATAATGTTGTACAAACCAAACCAAAAATTCTGGCAACTAAGTTGCCAGCTTTTTCCGTAAAACCCCCCCCAAAACACAGTAGTACTGTTTTTCCATTTAAAAAAACGCTTTATTTTACAGTAAAATGTACACGGGAGAAAGCGAGGACGAATTCGGCGATCGCCTTCCAACCAACGATTGGTATGTGTTTGTTTGGCATTAAAGGAAACTAACAACTATGAACTAGGTTTACAGCATATGAAATACATTTGGCAACAACATGCACTTTGAGAGTGCAGACAGCCCAATTTTCATCAATTAATATATTCTGTAGACATACCCTCATCCGCGCTCTTTTCCTGAAAGCTGATCTGTCCAGTTTTGGAGTTGATGTCAGCAGGCCAGGGAAGCTAGGGTGGATAGGGGGTTTAGCTCGCTCGTCTGCGGGAACAAACTGCCGCCATTGCTTGCCGTGCTACCGAGGTTCTTTGTCCCTGAATTGCTCACACACTCCGGCAGATTCAATGGGGGTCTGGCGGCAGATTTCTTTGACTTTATCGTTGGAAATGCATCTGCTTTGAGTGTCGCAGGATATCCACACATTCTTGCCATCTCTGTCGTAGCATAGCTTTCGTGGGTAAAGTGTGCGGAACAAACGTCCAATTTCTTGCCACTTTGGCATCTTTGGGCCACTGGTGCAACTTGAATCCGTCCCTGTTGGTGTTGTTACACCCTCCGACAACACACCGACGAGGCACGATGTCTCCAAGGTACGGAAAACAGTCGAAAAAACGGAAAATAACAGAGCTGATTTGACTCGGTGTTTGAGAAAATGGCGGATTGCTGCCACGTTGTGACGTCATCGCTCCGAGAGCGAATATTAGAAAGGCGTTTAATTCGCCAAAATTCACCCATTTAGAGTTCGGAAATCGGTTAAAAAAATATATGGTCTTTTTTTCTGCAACATCAAGGTATATATTAGGGCTTCAGCTAACGATTATTTTTCTATCGATTAATCTATAGATTATTTTTTTCGATTAATCGGTTAATCTATAGATTATTTTTTCGATTAATCTATAGATTATTTTTCCTTTTACCGATTTTTTTTTTTTTATTTAAAATGAAGAGGAAAAAATAAATGTAGGCCAGTTTTTTCAAAAGGCATGGCTTTTATTTACAAAAAAAAAAGTATGGCCACTCAGTCAACATTGACAACAACATGACAAAATATTCTGTAACAATGTAAACATTTAAAACTTTTAACATTTAACAAAATTAAAAGTAGCTTATTTGCTTTTTAATGTGCAAATATAAAAGTAAACATCCAGTGCAAATCTTAATATTCTGGAATAGTATAAGCATTTCAAAAGTAAAAGTATTGCTTATTTTGCTTTAAAATGTGCAAAAATAAAGATAAACATCCAATACAAAAAAGTGCAAAACGGAAATATTCTGTAACAAGTGTAAACATTTCAACAAAAGTAAAAGTATTGCTTATTTGCTAAAATGTGCAAAAATAAAGCTAAACATCCAATACAAAAAAGTGTACAGTGTAAACATTTCAACAAAAGTAAAAGTATTGCTTATTTTGCTTAATAACACAACAATGATAGTATGATTAAAGTGAAAGTTAATTGTTGGTTTGTACATAGTATATGTAACTGTTAATGTTGTAAAAGGTATTTGCACAACTAATTAACGTTAGCGTTTGTGACACGTCTTGTGCCGTGGGGTTCTTTCAGGACCGACAGACTGAACGCCAGACGGCTTTGCCAGGTTTACAATCTTTTAATTTTACACAAAGTCTTTTCTCTTCCAACTGCGCGGATCGCGCACCTGGGCACGATTGCGGCGTCGCTCCCGGCGCGCCCCGCCTCGCCGCTCGCTCGCCGCCGCCGCCTCTCCACAGCGTTAAAGAGGAGCGCGTCTTTGTAAACACTGAACAGGCACGCCAAACGCGCCTCTCAGAGCGAAACGGTGCTTTAGTTTATGAATTTACAACGCAGATACAAATGACACATTCATGTTTTTGTGTAATAATGACAACGTATACGCACGCGGACGATTGACTTGTTGATGGTGATGGCAAGAACGCTGTCGGGGGTTTTCTTTTCAAATGTTCGTTCATAGCCGTTGTGCTGCTATGATAGGCCATTTCCGCTCGACACAGTGTGCATACAACAACATTATTAGGCCGTTTATTGAAATACTCCCACACTTTTGACGACTTTTGGCGTGCTTTTTTCCCCTCGCTCGCATCGTCTGCTTTGCGCTCCGCCATGACAGTAAAGTAGTGTGACGTAAATATGCGACGCGCCGACGCACAAAAACGGCGTCGACGTATTTACGTAACCGATGACGTCGACTACGTCGACGCGTCGTTTCAGCCTTAGTATATATTGACGCTTACATAGGTCTGGTGATAATGTTCCCCTTGAAAGGTACATACAGGTTTTGGAGCAACATATGTTGCCATCCAAGCAACGTCTTTTTCCATGGACGACCCTGCTTATTTCAGCAAGACAATGCCAAGTCACATTCTGCACATGTTACAACAGCATGGCTTCATAGTAAAAGAGTGCGGGTACTAGACTGGCCTGCCTGTAGTCCAGACCTGTCTCCCATTGAAAATGTGTGGTGCATTATAAAGCGTAAAATACCACAACGGAGACCCCCGGACTGTTGAACCACCTAAGCTGGACATCAAGCAACAATGGGAAAGAATTCCACCTGAAAAGCTTCAAAAATCGGTCTCCTCAGTTCCCAAACGTTTACTGAGTGTTGTTAAAAGGAAAGGCCATGTAACACAGTGGTAAAAATGCCCCTGTGCCAACTTTTTTGCAATGTGTTGCAGCTATTAAATTCAAAGTTAATGATTATTTGCAACAACAAAAAAATCAGTTCCTCAGTTCAAACATTAAATATCTTGTTTTTGAAGTGTATTCAATTAAATATAAATTGAAAAGGATTTGCAAATCATTGTATTCCGTTTTTATTTACCATTTCCACAACGTGCCAACTTCACTGGTTTTAGGTTATGTATGTTGTCTACCAACAACCCTGACGAAAGCAACAAATGTCCAGGATTTTGATGTTTTTGTGTGCATATAAAATAGTGTATATTTTTCCCGGATGTTAATGAGGCAGTAGTAGGGAGTTAATCTGGTTTGGTCCGCGATCTAAAGTGGGCTTTGAATGTTGGCCCCCTGCGCCATTGAGTTTGAAACCCCTCTCAGTGGGATATTTTGTACAATTGCTTGTCGGAACTTTCAGGACACACACGTTGCAATTTGTACTGTGCTTGGGCTCACTTGATGCCTCAAGTCTGGAATGTTTGACAAGCGTGAGGTGCCGCGCTCAAGCATGATACACTTCCTTCGCCCCAGCACACTGAGAAGAAATGATCCGAAGCGCGGAATAGCCACTCATGCACAAGCACAGGCAAGGGCCAGTGGCGCAAAAAGTAGGATGCCGCACATAGGGGCCCTGCGTTAGAGGGGGCGCCAAAACAATGGGCAATGAGTTGCTATATATATATATATATATATATATATATATATGTATGTGTGGGGAAAAAATCACAAGACTATTTCATCTCTACAGGCCTGTTTCATGAGGGGGGGTACCCTCAATCATCAGGAGATTTTAATGGGAGCATTCGCATACCATGGTTTATATAGGGCACAGAGTGGGTGGGTACAGGCTGGCGTAGGGGCGTGGTGATTGGCTCATGTGTTACCTAGGAGGTGTTTCCGTCTGTGGCGGCATGCTGTTACAATTTCGCTGCGCTTGTTGAGGGATGACAGGTCTGGACGGTAAATAATAAACAGTTTCTCTTTCAAGCATAGGTTGTATCTTTTATTACCACTATTGTAAGGTGTGCTGGATGCGAGAATTTGCCATGTTATTGAATATTCAACATTATTGTCTTTGAGGTCCCAAATGTGTTTGCTGAGTTCTGTGGTATTCCGCAGGTTTTGGTTCCTGAAAGAAGCCTTGTGATTGTTCCATCTGGTTTTGAATTCTCCCTCGGTTAATCCTACATGTGTGTCGGATGTGTTAATGTCCTTGCATATTACCTTAGATTGGTAGACAACTGATGTTTGTAAGCCCCCCCCGTTGAGAGGGCAATCAGGTTTCTTTCGACAGTTACAGCCTTTGTTGGTTTTGGAGTCGCTCTGTCCGGGGGCCGACGGCTCATTTGCAATTGTTTTGTTGTGGTTTGAGATGATTTGTCGTATATTGTTCATACAGTTGTAGCTCTTTCCAAAAATCTCCTGATGATTGAGGAA
The DNA here is from genome assembly GCF_033978685.3 of Nerophis lumbriciformis. Classification (NCBI taxonomy): domain Eukaryota; kingdom Metazoa; phylum Chordata; class Actinopteri; order Syngnathiformes; family Syngnathidae; genus Nerophis; species Nerophis lumbriciformis. The sequence continues at coordinate 2,351,407 of NC_084551.2, forward strand.
ACCCCCCCTCATGAAACAGGCCTGTAGAGATGAAAAGTCTTGTGATTTTTTTTCCCACACATACATATATTGCGCTCTACTACGGTATCGAGCACTATTTTTTGGATAACCTTATTAAGACATATATATATATATATATATATATATATACATATATATATATATATATATATATATAAAAATATATATATATATATATATATATATATATATATATATATATATGTATATATATATGTATCAGTGACGTGCGGTCACTAGAGGCAGGTGAGGCGGGGCCTCACCTGCCATCATGGAAAGAAAAAAATGTAAAAAGAAAAAAAAATTATTGAATTGTTATATGTATCCAGTGATTATACTATAAAGTTATTTTCCATTTAACTTCACCAGTTTTAGATTATTTTTATTCAAAATCGCTGAATTTTCACATTTGCCGTTCAAATACTGAGAAGAGACGGTGCGGTGAACAGCAGCCAGTCGAGGCGCGTCACTCAGTGCCTCAACATGGACGGACTCGGCTAACTGCTGGTCTGCTGTGCAGTGAGACCGTATTGCTATATGAACTATATTATACATTTCCATAGTTTAGTTAGCTGAGGTATATAATGTACAGTGTATTTTGTCAACAACTGTATGTGTGTAAAGTATTTCTTGTGCTGAGCGATCATAAAACTGCTGCGAAGACGCACTGGCTGAGGCACGCGTAACCACGCCTCCTGGTGCTTAAGACACGTTCGCCGCAGACTGCACCCACCGACGGGAACGCCACACCAACCAAAGCCCACACCCAAACCCTCCACGTGCAAGACCGAATCCACCCAAAAAAAAAGTCACTTAACAAGAAGCCAAAAAGTGCAAAAACAACATTGCTCGCGCCGGAGGAGCCGTGAACGACTGCAAGGACACTACATTAGGTACACCTGCAGACTGCAGCACGGATTTCATATTTCATTCATTCACAACTCCTCCACACCGAACACCACTGTACCCGCACGTATAAGTAAAGGTAAGACCATAATAACGTTTTTTTAATTAAATGTGCTTTTTTGTGTGCTACAGTTTGTACGTGTAAAGTTAAAGTTAAGTTAAAGCAGGGGCGTCACTAGCTTTTAAGGACAGGGGGGCTTTGCCCCCAGGAGATGGACAGGATGCGAGCGACTGTTACGCACGAGCACAAAACTTCACGGCTAACAAAGACTTAGAAATTATTCATTGTTATTATTTTTTTTTTTTTTTAAATGCACGGGACGAAATGAAATGCTCCCCAGGACGATGGCTTTTAACCATATATTTTCTTTTTCTTTTTATGTATTTATTCATTTTACATTTGATATTAAATGTCTTGGTTTTTCCTCCCTCTGAAAATCCTATTAAATGTTTAACAAGCCATCCTATAATAATAAAACAGCTATTAATGTAACAATACAATAAAACAAATATATTTAATGATGTTTTTTTCATTATTTTAACAATAGGCTAATGTATATTACTTTATATAGATTCTACAAGAAACACAAAACTTAAAAAATAAATGATTTACAATTGCACACACAATGTTTTGTGCAGCTCCACTCATTGTAAAGGAAGATAATGTGCTTCGTACACCTGCAGGACCGCAAGCAAGGTCGCAGAGAAAATGCGGGCTGGAATTTGAGTGATGTGGGCATTTTCTATATGAACAAGTGGAATGGATTGGATACCGACGCACGAAAGGGGCTCTCTACCTTACGCTACGAAGTGGGGGGAAACTGAGTGAATAATAACAGGTTATATGATTATTTATTTAAACTCATATTTGGGCCACTTTATAATGAATATGTCGGCATTTATTTGTAAAAAAAAAAAAAAAAAAAAAGGGGGCTTAAGAATATTTTAGGGGGGCTTCAGCCTAGTTTTGAATGGCAGGGTCCCTGCTATCACATGTTGATAAAAATATAACATTTACATAATAAAAATCAACTACAGGCTTCCCAAATGCTGTAATAAATTAAGCATGATGAGTTGACTTGAAACTGTTTAATGTTGCACTTTTTATATGTAGAAGAAAAGTTTTTTCATTTTATTTTATTTAATCTGAGCAACAACTTGAGGCAGTTTAATATTGATTAAAGTGGGCAGAATTATTATAGTGTTCCAAATGTTAAAAGAATAAAGCCATTGTTTACAAATTTGGTCAATAAATAACCAAAAAATGTATATTTTGTTGTTTTCTTACTGTACCGAAAATGAACCGAACCGTGACCTCTAAACCGAGGTACGTACCGAACCGAAATTTTTGTGTACCGTTACACCCCTCATATATATACATAACTATACATACATATATCCATCCATCCATTTTCTACCGCATATATAATATATATATGTGTGTGTGTGTGTGTGTGTGTGTGTGTGTGTGTGTGTGTGTGTGTGTGTGTGTGTGTGTGTGTGTGTGTGTGTGTGTGTGTGTGTGTGTGTGTGTGTCTCTCCTATTGCTATTGTACCATTTTTTCAGCTATAGTTACATTAATCATTAGTAATGCAGCAGCCTAGTTTTGAATGGCAGGGTCCCTGCTATCACATGTTGATAAAAATATAACATTTACATAATTAAAATCAACTACAGGCTTCCCAAATGCTGTAATAAATTAAGCACGATGAGTTAACTTGAAACTGTTTAATGTTGCACTTTTTATATGTAGAAGAAAAGTTTTGTCATTTTATTTAATCTGAGCAACAACTTGAGGCAGTTTCATGTTGATTAAAGTGGGCAGAATTATTATAGTGTTCCAAATGTTAAAAGGATAAAGCCATTGTTTACAAATTTGGTCAATACATAACCAAAAAATGTATATTTTGTTGTTTTCTTACTGTACCGAAAATGAACCGAACCGTGACCTCTAAACCGAGGTACGTACCGAACCAAAATTTTTGTGTACCGTTACACCCCTCATATATATACATAACTATACATACATATATCCATCCATCCATTTTCTACCGCATATATAATATATATATGTGTGTGTGTGTGTGTGTGTGTGTGTGTGTGTGTGTCTGTGTGTGTGTGTGTGTGTGTGTGTGTGTGTGTGTGTGTGTGTGTGTGTGTGTGTGTGTGTGTGTGTGTGTGTGTGTGTGTGTGTGTGTGTGTGTGTCTCTCCTATTGCTATTGTACCATTTTTTCAGCTATAGTTACATTAATCATTAGTAATGCAGCAGCCTAGTTTTGAATGGCAGGGTCCCTGCTATCACATGTTGATACAAATATAACATTTACATAATAAAAATCAACTACAGGCTTCCCAAATGCTGTAATAAATTAAGCATGATGAGTTGACTTGAAACTGTTTAATGTTGCACTTTTTATATGTAGAAGAAATGTTTTGTCATTTTATTTAATCTGAGCAACAACTTGAGGCAGTTTAATGTTGATTAAAGTGGGCAGAATTATTATAGTTTTCCAAATGTTAAAAGGATAAAGCCATTGTTTACAAATTTGGTCAATAAATAACCAAAACATTTATATTTTGTTGTTTTCTTACTGTACCGAAAATGAACCGAACCGTGACCTCTAAACCGAGGTAGTACCGAACCAAAATTTTTGTGTACCGTTACACCCCTCATATATATACATAACTATACATACATATATCCATCCATCCATTTTCTACCGCATATATAATATATATGTGTGTGTGTGTGTGTATGTGTGTGTGTGCGTGTGTGTGTGTGTGTGTGTGTGTGTGTGTGTGTGTGTGTGTGCATACCCTTAAAAAGTGGTTACTTAGTTGTCAGTTGTCAATGGCGAAAAACCTGCACGTGTCATAATTACTGTAATCGTCGCGTTCCCGCAGTTATTACTGCCAACTGCCATAATAGAAAAATATATAAGGACTTAGAATCAGTCAAAGCTAAAGCCTTTGCAAGCCTTCTTGGGGGGCAGACTGGCTAGTACATGCACATGCATGCTAAAATCCTCCCTGTTGCCATTCCTAATACAAAGTAGAGTATAGTTGGAACTTATATCGGTCAATAGACACGATTTGGAAGCGCTAAAAACTACAACATGGCTGACAAGGTGGAGACGCATTCAAATGGGGCTTGTGCTGGAAGAGGACTTTGGCATGTAAATAAGACAAGCATTCAGAAAGTGGCAGAAAAACCAAATCTTTGCAAAATTTTGACCAAAGAACCACAATTACATGTTATGTAAGACCACAAGGAAGTGTTTTAAATTTGGGGGGAAAAAATCATAATATGACCCCTTTAAATAAAGATTTTGTGACAGTTTGAAAACGAAAGATATTTAGACCATACCTGCCAACTTTTGAAATCAGAAAAACCTAGTAGCCAGGGTCCAGGGGCCGCAGGCCCCGGTAGGTCCAGGACAAAGTCCTGGTGGGGGGTTCAGGCTTCGCCCCCCCGACGCAAAATGATTATTAGCATTCAGACAGGTTAAAATGTTGCTAAAACCATCACTTTTCTATCAGTCACAGTGACTTTTCAAAACAAAAATATTACAGCAAAAATCATATGGGTTGATTGACATGTTTATTCTGTAAGCTAACTTCAATAGTTTGACATTATTTTGACAGTTAATGCCAGTTATCCTGTCAACCTTTCACAAGACTTCAATTTGTTAATTGAAAGTATAAACACTTTTTACAGTAAACAAATGGTAAAACAGTACTAAACAATTCCATTAAAAAAAAAATTGGTGTCATTATTAACTTTCTGTCCAAGCTTGTATAATCTACTGCCTTGTTCAATTGTAAAAAATATTCTGTGCCTAAAATTCACATTTCTATCACAATTATCATACTGTAAACATGGTAAGCTAACTTCATTAAAATTAATAGTCCTGTCAATAGCATGGAATTACAATTCAAATGTAGTTTTTTTGTAAGCCTTTCAAAATAATTCAAAATATGAAAAATTAATTGAAGCCATCAGACACTTGAAAAGTGGCACATCACATCTCTAATGTAATCATTTGAACTTTTCAACAGAAATAGCACTGCAAAAATATTAAGGACATACTTCTGTATTTTGGTAGTTATGCTGTCAACATTTAACAAGATTTCTTCAACTTGGACTTGAAAGCATAAATAGTATAAACACTTTTAACAGTATAACAGTACTAAACAATTCCAATAGATAACATTGGTGTCATTACCTTTTTGTGGCTAAAATCCAAATTTAGCAACGGCATTAGACTTGTGTTTTTTTGTCCCAACGTGGTCTTTTACATCGCTAATTCCTCCGTGTCCGATCGAAAAATCTTGTCTGCACAAGGTGCAATTCGCGTAGTTTTCACCCTTTTTGGAACGGATAATTATTCCCGGATAGGCTTTTGAATATTCTTCACGGAATGACTGCAGTTTTCTTTTCGGTTTAAGACTCGTTTGCGATTTTTCTCCGGCTGATTCCATGATCGTTCGCTCGTTTGGAAACAATGGCAACTGGTGCCTCGTGCTTGGCAGTGGTGCTATAAATAGCCTCGCGCATTTAAAAAAAAAAATTTTTTTTAATTAATGAAAAACCGTATTTTTTATCATTGCAACCGTAACCCGGAATAGGTTGATGAAAACCGTACTAATTACGGGAAAACCGGAGTAGTTGGCAGGTATGTTAGACTAATATATAAGGACTAATTGTTTCAAAAACCCATCCATCCATCCATCCATCCATCTTCTTCCGCTTATCCGAGGTCGGGTCGCGGGGGCAGCAGTCTAAGCAGGGAAGCCCAGACTTCCCTCTCCCCAGCCACTTCATCCAGCTCCTCCCGGGGGACCCCGAGGCGTTCCCAGGCCAGCCGGGAGACATAGTCTTCCCAACGTGTCCTGGGTCTTCCCCGCGGCCTCCTACCGGTCGGACGTGCCCTAAACACCTCCCTAGGGAGGCGTTCGGGTGGCATCCTGACCAGATGCCCGAACCACCTCATCTGGCTCCTCTCCATGTGGAGGAGCAGCGGCTTTACTTTGAGCTCCTCCCGGATGGCAGAGCTTCTCACCCTATCTCTAAGGGAGAGCCCCGCCACCCGGCGGAGGAAACTCATTTCGGCCGCTTGTACCCGTGATCTTGTCCTTTCGGTCATAACCCAAAGCTAATGACCATAGGTGAGGATGGGAACGTAGATCGACCGGTAAATTGAGAGCTTTGCCTTCCGGCTCAGCTCCTTCTTCACCACAACGGACTGATACAGCGTCCGCATTACTGAAGACGCCGCACCGATCCGCCTGTCGATCTCACGATTCACTCTTCCCTCACTCGTGAACAAGACTCTGAGGTACTTGAACTCCTCCACTTGGGGCAAGATCTCCTCCCCAACCCGGAGATGGCACTCCACCCTTTTCCGGGCGAGAACCATGGACTCGGACTTGGAGGTGCTGATTCTCATCCCAGTCGCTTCACACTCAGCTGCGAACCGATCCAGTGAGAGCTGAAGATCCTGGCCAGATGAAGCCATCAGGACCACATCATCTGCAAAAAGCAGAGACCTAATCCTGCAGCCACCAAACCAGATCCCCTCAACGCCTTGACTGCGCCTAGAAATTCTGTCCATAAAAGTTATGAACAGAATCGGTGACAAAGGGCAGCCTTGGCGGAGTCCAACCCTCACTGGAAACGTGTCCGACTTACTACCGGCAATGCGGACCAAGCTCTGGCACTGATCATACAGGGAGCGGACCGCCACAATCAGACAGTCCGATACCCCATACTCTCTGAGCACTCCCCACAGGACTTCCCGAGGGACACGGTCGAATGCCTTCTCCAAGTCCACAAAACACATGTAGACTGGTTGGGCAAACTCCCATGCACCCTCAAGGACCCTGCCGAGAGTATAGAGCTGGTCCACAGTTCCACGACCAGGACGACAACCACACTGTTCCTCCTGAATCCGAGGTTCGACTATCCGGCGTAGCCTCCTCTCCAGTACACCTGAATAGACCTTACCGGGAAGGCTGAGGAGTGTGATCCCACGATAGTTAGAACACACCCTCCGGTTCCCCTTCTTAAAGAGAGGAACCACCACCCCGGTCTGCCAATCCAGTGGTACCGCCCCCGATGTCCACGCGATGCTGCAGAGTCTTGTCAACCAAGACAGCCCCACAGCATCCAGAGCCTTAAGGAACTCCGGGCGGATCTCATCTACCCCCGGGGCCTTGCCACCGAGGAGCTTTTTAACTACCTCAGCAACCTCAGCCCCAGAAATAGGAGAGCCCACCACAGACTCCCCAGGCACTGCTTCCTCATAGGAAGACGTGTTGGTGGGATTGAGGAGGTCTTCGAAGTATTCCCTCCACCGATCCACAACATCCGCAGTCGAGGTCAGCAGAACACCATCCTCGCCATACACGGTGTTGATAGTGCACTGCTTCCCCTTCCTGAGGCGGCGGATGGTGGTCCAGAATCGCTTCGAAGCCGTCCGGAAGTCGTTTTCCACGGCCTCACCGAACTCCTCCCATGTCCGAGTTTTTGCCTCTGCGACCGCTGAAGCCGCACACCGCTTGGCCTGTTTCAAAAACGACCAGTAAATTGCGTTGCACTGTCTTCTGCATCTGAAAAGTTGCACTAAAGAAGAGTTATGTTGCAGTGTTTCAGTCTGGACGGCTGCAGTGGATCGTCACTGCTGCCAGGGGATTTCAAGCTGAAAGAAAACTGCCATATTTTCAACGGCGGCCGTCTGAAAGGCCATAAAAACAACAAATACATCATTAATCACAACTGGCGGGTTATTTAAAAATCAACATCCCTATTTCATCCAGCAAAGCAATTAAAAAAAAAATCCCGTCTAAATCGGCGCAGACGGCCATAGTCCGATCATCCGATGCCGCATGGCCATTTGGCAGGCGGGATGCGACTTAGGCGTTATAATACTTGTGATTGATGGGCACGATTGCAGAATCGTGACTCACAGTCTTGAAAACACTGCCATTGAGAAAACAAGCGCAGAGTGTGATGCAATTTGGCAGCAAAAAATAAATAAGAAATCTCACCAAGCAAAGACTGAGTCTAAGATTGGATGAATGGAATAAAAACTCCTGAAAGACTGTATTTCGAGTTTTTACGGAATTTAATGAGGGATGCAGAATGACTTATCTTAAATTAAATTGACTTAATACGTCTTATTTATTCAAGTATGGGACGATCATTCGCAGGTGGCTGGTTTCATTACCAGCCTGCGAGGACATAAAGGTTTATGTCGGTGTATTTTTATTGTCAATATTACCGCTGCAATGAAAAGCTGACGGATGTGCTCGCAGGCGTACAAACAGCAGGAGATGATTCAGCTTTGAAACGCACTCAACGTGATGAAATTCTCCGGTTTGTTATTTAAATTTGTGCAAAAACGGTAACGATTTGATCTGGCGCACGAGACAACAAAATATAAATATACTTCAAGACACTAACACAGCAATTCTATTAGGTACAATGCACATGGGCTGGGACCAGAGGTGGGTAGTAACGCGTTACATTTACTCCGTTACATCTACTTGAGTAACTTTTGGGATGAATTGTACTTCTAAGAGTAGTTTTAATGCAACATACTTTTACTTAAGTAGATTTATAGAGAAGGAACGCTACTTTTACTCCGCTACTTTTATCTACATTCAGCTCGCTACTCGCTACTAATTTTTATCGATCTGTTAATGCACGCTTTGTTTGTTTTGGTCTGTCAGACAGACCTTCAAAGTGCCTGCCTTACTGGTGACGTTTCACTTCGTTCCACCAATCAGATGCAGTCACTGGTGACGTTGGACCAATCAAACAGAGCCAGGCGGTCACATGACCTGACTTAAACAAGTTGAAAAACTTATTGGGGTGTTACCATTTAGTGGTCAATTGTACGGAATATGTACTGTACTGTGCAATCTACTAATAAAAGTTCCAATCAATCAATCAAAAGTGTGAAGGAAAAAATATACTTATTTATTTCAACCGTGCATCCCGTCAAAAGCCTAAAGACTGACTGCACAGTTCCTGTCTTCACAATAAAAGTGCCGCTCCGTCGCGCCTGCGCTTTCAAAATAAGAGTCTCCGAAAGCCAGCGCAAAACAAGCTAGCAAGCTACGGAGTTTGCCGCCAATATATTTCTTGTAAAGTGTATAAAAAGGAATATGGAAGCTGGACAAATAAGATGCCAAAAACCCACCACTTTCATGTGGTATTAGACAGAAAGGAGGAACTTTTCTTCTCCTCCATTTGAAAACGTGGACGTTATCATCACTACTGTCTGATTCCAATCAATGCAAGTCATCAGAATCAGGTAATACACCAACTTATATTCTAGTCTTCATGAAAGAAAGGAATCTATATGTTAAACATGCATGTATATTCATTAAAATACCTTTAACATGTAAACAAAAACAGCAAAATAAATACATATAAATGTATGTATATATATATATATATATATATATATATATATATATATATATATATATATATATATATATATGATATGAGTGTGTATGTTACTCATCAGTTACTCAGTAGTTGAGTAGTTTTTTCACAACATACTTTTTACTTTTACTCAAGTAAATATTTGGGTGACTACTCCTTACTTTTACTTGAGTAATAAATCTCTAAAGTAACAGTACTCTTACTTGAGTACAATTTCTGGCTACTCTACCCACCTCTGGCTGGGACATGTACCGAATGTACAACTTTTCCCAAGTACTGACCGAATTCTGTCAGTACAACTAGGTACGATTCATCATTTTCAATACCTTGGTTGCGTGTGACGTCGCGTCCGGTTGCAGACTCGGGATCGGCTCGAATACTCTGTCGAGGACTGCCTCTTGGTAATATTGATATTTTCCACACCAACAAAGCAGGTATACCTGATAAAAAGCACTCAAAACTAGGGCTCCACTCTTCAAAATGCGCCAAGCACCACTTAAGAGTGGACTAAGCCAAACTGTCTCAAGATAATGTCGCAATTTTCAATGCCAACAAAGCAAGTATGCTTGATTAAAAAAAACACTAACAAAAAGTAAGGCTCCCCTTTTCCAAAATTTGCTAGCTCAATGCTAACTTACATTGTATTTGCCATATACATCAGGCCTGGGATACCGTATTTTCCGCACTATTAGCCGCACCTAAAAACCACAAATTTACTCAAAAGCTGACAGTGCGGCTTATAACCCGGTGCGCTTTATATATGGATTAATATTAAGATTCATTTTCATAAAGTTTAGGTCTCGCAACTACGGTAAACAGCCGCCATCTTTTTTCCCCGTAGAAGAGGAAGTGCTTCTTCTTCTACGCAAGCAACCGCCAAGGTAAGCACCCGCCCCCATAGAACAGGAAGCGCTTCTTCTTCTACTGTAAGCAACCACCCGCCCGCGTAGAAGAAGAAGAAGCGCGCGGATATTACGTTTCATTTCCTTTGTGTGTTTACATCTGTAAAGACCACAAAATGGCTCCTACTAAGCGAGGTTTCCGGTTCATGAAAAGACGCAATCTCTCCATCCGCACACGGACTACTATTTCACAGCAACTGCCTAAAGACTTTCAAGAAAAGCTGGCTACTTTCCGTGCATATTGTAAAAACAAGATAGCTGAAAAAAAGACCCGGCCAGAGAACATTATCAACATGGACGAGGTTCCACTGACTTTTGATATTCCTGTGAACCGCACTGTGGATACAACGGGAGCACGTACGGTGAATATTCGCACCACAGGGAATGAGAAGTCATCCTTCACTGTGGTTCTAGCTTGCCATGCTAATGGCCAGAAACTTCCACCCATGGTGATATTCAAAAGGAAGACCTTGCCAAAAGAGACCTTTCCAGCCGGCGTCATCATAAAAGCTAACTCGAAGGGATGGATGGATGAAGAAAAGATGAGCGAGTGGTTAAGGTAAGTTTAAGTTTACGCGAAGAGGCCGGGTGGCTTTTTTCACGCAGCTCCGTCCATGTTGATATACGACTCCATGCGCGCCCACATCACGCTGGTTTTTAATATATTATTAAAGTTTGACTGACCTATCTGACTGTTTTTTTGACATTCCTTTAGCGCAGTTAGATGCGGCTTACAACACGGGGCGGCTTATAGGTGGACAAAGTTTTGAAATATGCCGTTCATTGAAGGCGCGGCTTATAACCCAGGGCGCCTTATGGTGCGGAAAATACGGTATGCTTGATTAAAAAAAACACTATAACAAAAAGTAAGGCTCCCCTTTTCCAAAATTTGCTAGCTCAATGCTAACTTACATTGTATTTGCCATATACATCAGGCCTGGGATACTTTTTTTGACTCGGGGGGCCAAATTTAGAGAAAGAAATGTGTCTGGGGGTCGATATATCCGATTTTTAGGAACACTAATACAAAACCTAACAATAATGTCTGATTGAATGCTAAAAAACGTTATGACAAACCGCCTTAAAAACGGAATGGAATTTTAAATTTTTTTACTGAATGACATACCCAGAATGTACATGAAAACAAAGAATGTGGGATTTACAATATTAACTATGAAGGATAAAACACTGAATATTGACAACACATGAACGTCACACCCCCTCTCGATCCACATATTTTACAATCAAGCAAAACGCAACAAAACTGCAACAAACAGCCAAATATGAACGCGGAGGGTTAAAAAAAAAAACACCTACAATCTGATATATCTGATATATCACTAAGTTTAGAACTTTGTTGTAAAAATCTCCTTCCGCGTCTGTCCCTGACACCCGCATTTCAGGCTGGCCGCTCTGGAAACAACTCTGTGGAAACGCTCCCCACCCACAGTGCTTGGTGCCTCGTCTGAGCTGCTGTGACTTACATTACCATAGTAACTAATTAGATTACCATAGTAACTAATTAGATGACCATAGTAACTAGTATATCATGCAAATGCGCAGATTCCAACCATTGAAATACTTTGTGTAGTTCAAGACTTAGTCATTTGAAAACATCACTGCACATCATAATGGCAGCTACTAGAGATGCGCGGATAGGCAATTATTTCATCCGCAACCGCATCAGAAAGTCGTCAACCATCCGCAATCCACCCGATCTAACATTTGATCAGAACCGCATCCGCCCGCACCCGCCCGTTGTTATATATCTAATATAGACGATGCAAGGCATTAGTGAGGTTATAAAGCTTTTGCCTGTTAAAGAAAGGAGACTGATCCAATGCAGCACAGACATTCGCGTGCCACGCTGTCACGACCCAGACGCACACCAGTGCGCAATCATATGGGAGCCGCGCTGAGCGCACCTCCAAGCGCGTCTCGCTGCCGGCGACGGCCGGGATGGGCCCGACGCTCCAGCGCCATCCATTTTCAGGGCTAGTTGATTCGGCAGGTGGGTTGTTACACACTCCTTAGCGGGTTCCAACTTCCATGGCCACCGTCCTAGCTGCTGTCTATATCAACCAGGGTGAGCCCCACCCCTTTCGTGAGCGCACTGCGCGCGGAGTGACCCCTGTTACGCGCCCCCGGCAACAGGGGTGGCGGGCAGGTAAGCTGCACGGGCGGAGCGCGCGGAGTGACCCCTGTTACGAGCCCCCGGCCACGGGGTTGGCGGGCAGGTAAGCTGATTACCTGCTGCGCGTGACGCCGGCCGCGGCGAAGGCGGACGAGGCGGGGTGTCGGTGCGGTGGGCGCGGTGGTGACCCTGGACGTGCGTCGGGCCCTTCTCGCGGATCGCCTCAGCTACGGCTCCCGGTGGGGCCCTCTCGGGGGAAGGGGCCTCGGTCCCGGACCCCGGCGAGGCGTCCCTTCTCCGCTCCGTAAAAGTGTCCATCTCTTTTTCTTTTCTTCTTCTGTTGTGGCATATGCTGCAGGTGCCTGCTCGTTTTTCGTATGTGGGTAACAACATTTAACTATGTATATATATTTCCCAATTGGTTTAACTGCCACCCGCCTGAATCTATTTAAAATCTAATTTTGTTTTATTTCAACCACCCGACCCGACCCGACCCGCGGATAAAATCTAATTTTTTTTTATTTCATCCGCCCGATCCGCGGATAATCCGCGGACTCCGCGGTTGTGCCCGCAAACCGCGCATCTCTAGCAGCTACAGTTTCCATCTTAAAGATCTAAATAAAAATATTTGCGAACTGAAAAGCTTAACGGGCCTTAATTTGCCCAGGTCTGATATAAATGCTCCTGATCAGCATTAGTGATTTTACATGGCGATTTGAACGCCTCCATATTTGGCAATCAAAACTACAACCAAGATGCACATTACAAACGGACAGCAGGTGTGTAATAAGTACAATGTTTACAGTATTAAATACTTTGTAGAGCTCAACAAAAGACAAAACTGAATCATTCAACTTAATGGCAAAGACTACTTCCTGTTCACACCAAGGACATACTGAAATGAATGCAGACTTGCAAATGAGATAGAGAAGTATAAGAAAACAAGATATAACAACTGGACAGCACAGTTATCATCAACAAGGTGTTAAATCAAAAAAACATATCAAATAAACATTATAAACACATGAACACAAACAAAAGTACCAAAAATGGGTACTGCTGAATGCCAATACTGATTCTCCGGTACCAAGATTTTCAATGTTTATTTCAATCAATGTTTATTTATATAGCCCTAAATCACAAGTGTCTCAAAGGGCTGCACAAGCCACAACGACATCCTCGGTACAAAGCCCACATAAGGGCAAGGAAAAACTCACAACCCAGTGGGATGTCAATGTGAATGACTATGAGAAACCTTGGAGAGGACCGCAGATGTGGGTGACCGCCCCCTCCTAGGGGAGACCGGATGCAATGGACATCGAGTGGGTCTAGCACAGGGGTCGGCAACCCGCGGCTCCGGAGCCGCATGCGGCTCTTTGCTCACTCTGATGCGGCTCAGCTGCACACTTGCCTACCCTCCCAAATTTCCCGGGAGAGCCTCCCGCATAAAACTACCGGGATTGATATACTTCGATTTTCACCATTACTATAATAATAAGGGCGCGCCATGATGATACAGCATTCAGCATCCTCTACAATCTGTACAAAAAGATTGATAGCCCAGTCTTTTGTTGTATGCATTTACTACTTGTACACGTAAGCGACAGCAAGGCATAGTTGGTCAACAGCCACACAGGTTACACTGACGGTGGCCATATAAAATAACTTTAACATTCTTACTAATAATGCGCCACACTTTGAACCAAAACCAAACAAGAATGACAAACACATTTCGGGAGAACATCTGCACCTTAACACAACATAAACACAACAGAACAAATACCCAGAATCCCATGCAGCCCTGACTCTTCCGGGCTACATTACACACCCCTGCTACCACCAATCATAAAGTTTCGGTCTCGCAACTACAGTAAACAGCCGCCATCTTTTTTCCCCGTAGAAGAGGAAGCGCTTCTTCTTCTATGGTAAGCAACTGCCAAGGTAAGCACCCGCCCCCGTAGAAGAGGAAGCGCTTCTTCTTCTACGGTAAGCAACCACCCGCCCCCGTAGAAGAAGAAGCGCGCGGGTATTACGTTTCATTTCCTTTGTGTGTTCCATGTTGATATACGACTCCATGCGCGCCCACATCACAGATGGTGTCAAAAAACAAGTGAAGCACACAAATACAACACTCGCCGTCATTCCGGGTGGATTAACCAAAGAACTCCAACCGCTCGATATTGGTGTCAACAAGGCATTTAAAGCACGACTGCGAACGGCGTGGGAACAATGGATGACCGAAGGCGAACACACATTCACTAAGACAGGGAGACAGCGCCGGACGACATACGCCAACATCTGCCAGTGGATCGTAAATGCCTGGGCGGATATTTCGGTCACAACTGTGGTCCGAGCTTTCCGGAAGGCAATGACGAGACGGAGCCGGCCATTTTGGATCCCGTATTCGCCCAACTTTTTAATTCGGACACCGAAGGAGAAGAATTCGAGGGATTTATGAATGAAGAATAACTTCAGAAAGTGAGCGTTATGTTTATTTGTGTGTTGTGACATTAACGTTCGAGCAACATTAGGTTATTGATGTTATTGCTCTGCACTATTTTGAATTTTACTATGTTTGTGATTGCACATTTGCACATTACCGTACATTTTGGGAGTGAACAGAGTTGTTAGAACGCTGGTTTTTAATATATTATTAAAGTTTGACTGACCTATCTGACTGTTTTTTTGACATTCCCTTTAGCGCAGTTAGATGCGGCTTATAACACGGGGCGGCTTATAGGTGGACAAAGTTTTGAAATATGCCGTTCATTGAAGGCGCGGCTTTTAACCCAGGGCGCCTTATGGTGCGGAAAATACGGCTGTAAATGTGTGTAGAATGTGTACTACATTCTATTGCAGGGGCCATTTGCTGCGGCACATTTTAAAAACACTATTACAAAAAAAAACATAAAAAGTGGAATAAAAGAACAAACCGGTGAAATGCAACGAGAATAAGTTGCAATATTGGCGCAAACATTACAAAAATGGCAGACAGCAGATCCTCTGTTACGGCTCCGATGTGGCTATTACAAAAAAAAGAACATCAAACACTGCATTTGCGTCACATTTCGAGGCTTTTCAAGTGCACTGCTCGCAGCGGTGAGGAAAACGGCATTCCAAGGTGACGAGAGTGCACCTTTTAATCCAATCAGTATTATATGCAAAGCAAAGCACGTCTCTGTAAAATGGCGTCTCAGCGGGGGGACGTAATAACGCAATCACCGATCAGACCTCACGCCCCTGCAGGGGTCGTGCTGCAAATGAAGAGAAAGCTGGCGAGTGAATGCGCGGAGGAGCCTTCGTGCTTTCATCAGATACGGCTACCCTCTTTGCCGTAACGCTTTTAAATTGATTTGGAATTGAAAGTAGACTTTTTGCACAGTGTCGTGTCGCTGCTGCAGAGAGCTACTTCAGCACGTGTTCCCACATCGTTGTCCGGTCAGAGCAATGTCCACCGCCTGGCTCTTTTGCATTTTACTGCTCTACTGTCGCTCCTGCTCACCTGACAGCATATTAACGACACTCATCGGGATATTTACTGCTTTTTCATCCGACTGAACGGTTTATGCATACTTGTGACTCAGCTCGGCTCCTCTCGGGACTCTCCCTGGTAGAAATGAATAAATAAATACAAATTTGCTTGAATATTCTGAATTATGCAGTGTTTGGAAATTGCATATTTGCAGCACAAATCACAATTATTAATACAATGTAATGCAAACAATCATTTGAATAGTGTAAAGATAAGTGAACCAGCATAATAAAACACAGTCGTGAATTAGTGAAGTGAATTACATTCAGAGGTGGGTAGAGTAGCCAGAAATTGTACTCAAGTAAGAGTACTGTTACTTTAGAGATTTATTACTCAAGTAAAAGTAAGGAGTAGTCACCCAAATATTTACTTGAGTAAAAGTAAAAAGTATGTTGTGAAAAAACTACTCAAGTACTGAGTAACTGATGAGTAACATACACACACATATCATATATATATATATATATATATATATATATATACATACACACACATTTATATATATATATATATATATATATATATATACACACACACACATATATATATATATATATATATATATATACACACACACACACATATATATATATATATATATACATTGATATATACAGTATATAATTTATATTTATTTTTTTTGCCGTTTTTGTTTACATGTTAATAGTGTTTTAATGAATATACATGCATGTTTAACACATATAGCTTCCTTTCTTTCATGAAGACAAGAATATAAGTTGGTGTATTACCTGATTCTGATGACTTGCATTGATTGTAATCAGACAGTAGTGATGACAAACGTCCACGTTTTCAAATGGAGGAGAAAAAAAGTTCCTCCTTTCTGTCTAATACCACATGAAAGTGGTTGGTTTTTGGCATCTTATATGTCCAGCTTCCATATTCGTTTTTATACACTTTACAAGAAATACATTGGCGGCAAACTCCGTAGCTTGCTAGCTTGTTTGTGCAGGCTTTCGGAGACTCTTATTTTGAAAGCGCAGGCGCGACGGAGCGGCACTTTTATTGTGAAGACAGGAACTGTGCAGTCAGTCTTTAGGCTTTTGACGGGGTGTACGGTTAAAATAAAAAAATGTCTTTTTTCCTTCACACTTTTGATTGATTGATTGGAACTTGTATTAGTAGATTGCACAGTACAGTACACATTCCGTACAATTGACCACTAAATGGTAACACCCCAATAAGTTTTTCAACTTGTTTAAGTCAGGTCATGTGACCCCTGGCTCTGTTTGATTGGTCCAACGTCACCAGTGACTGCATCTGATTGGTGGAACGGAGTGAACGTCACCAGTGACTGTATTTGTTGAAACGCAGGCACTATGAAGGTCTGTCTGACAGACCAAAACAAACAAAGCGTGCATTAACAGATCGATAAAGTAGCGAGTAGCGAGCTGAATGTAGATAAAAGTAGCGGAGTAAAAGTAGCGTTTCTTCTTTATAAATATACTCAAGTAAAAGTAAAAGTATGTTGCATTAAAACTACTCTTAGAAGTACAATCTATCCCAAAAGTTACTCAAGTAGATGTAACGGAGTAAATGTAGCGCGTTACTACCCACCTCTGGTAGTAACGCGCTACATTTACTCCGTTACATCTACTTGAGTAACTTTTGGGATAAATTGTACTTCTAAGAGTAGTTTTAATGCAACATACTTTTACTTAAGTATATTTATAGAGAAGGAACGCTACTTTTACTCCGCTACTTTTATCTACATTCAGCTCGCTACTCGCTACTAATTTTTATCGATCTGTTAATGCACGCTTTGTTTGTTGTGGTCTGTCAGACAGACCTTCATAGTGCCTGCCTTACTGGTGACGTTTCGCTTCGTTCCATCAATCAGATGCAGTCACTGGTGACGTTGGACCAATCAAACAGAGCCAGGTGGTCACATGACCTGACTTAAACAAGTTGAAAAACTTATTGGGGTGTTACCATTTAGTGGTCAATTGTACGGAATATGTACTGTACTGTGCAATCTACTAATACAAGTTTCAATCAATCAATCAAAAGTGTGAAGGAAAAAAGATACTTTTTTTATTTCAACCGTACATCCCGTCAAAAGCCTAAAGACTGACCGCACATGAGGACGTTCCTGTCTTCACAATAAAAGTGCCGCTCCGTCGCGCCTGCGCTTTCAAAACAAGAGTCTCCGAAAGCCAGCGCAAAACAAGCTAGCAAGCTACGGAGTTTGCCGCCAATATATTTCTTGTAAAGTGTATAAAAACGAATATGGAAGCTGGACAAATAAGATGCCAAAAACCCACCACTTTCATGCGGTATTAGACAGAAAGGAGGAACTTTTCTTCTCCTCCATTTGAAAACGTGGACGTTATCATCACTACTGTCTGATTACAATCAATGCAAGTCATCAGAATCAGGTAATACACCAACTTATATTCTTGTCTTCATGAAAGAAAGGAATCTATATGTTAAACATGCATGTATATTCATTAAAACACCTTTAACATGTAAACAAAAACAGCAAAATAAATAAATATAAATGATATACTGTATATATCAATGTATGCATATATATATATACATATATATATATATATATGATATGAGTGTGTATGTTACTCATCAGTTACTCAGTACTTGAGTAGTTTTTTCACAACATACTTTTTACTTTTACTCAAGTAAATATTTGGGTGACTACTCCTTACTTTTACTTGAGTAATAAATCTCTAAAGTAACAGTACTCTTACTTGAGTACAATTTCTGGCTACTCTACCCACCTCTGATTACATTTATATAGCGCTTTTTCTCAAGTGACTCAAAGCGCTTTACATAGTGAAACCCAATATCGAAGTTACATTTAAACCAGTGTGGGTGACACTGGGAGCAGGTGGGTAAAGTGTCTTGCCCAAGGACACAACGGCAGTGACTAGGATGGCGGAAGCAGGGATCGAACCTGCAACCCTCAAGTTGCTGGCACGGCCGCTCTACCGACCGAGCTATACCGCCCCGAGTCAAGTAAAACTGCGAGCGATGTTCCCATCAGGGTTTTTTGCTACCGATTCCAATCATCAATGAGTGAGATCAGCTGATACCGATACCAATCAAATGTATTAGCGTACCTTTTTCAATGTGTTTATGGTGCTATTGACAGTTTAACAATATCAACACAATATTTAAACTTTATTCTTTTATCATATACAATTGTTTGATCAAAACAAAATCAATAGTGCTCAGTAACTAAACAAAATAAAAAAAACATTATGTGCTACTCTTTTAAATCATTTGGTTTTTGCCCTCAAAGTCCTCGTGTCCAGGGAAGTATTCCCTGTTTTTGTAAACATTAACAAAAAAATCATTTTAAGTACCGTATTTACCGGACTTAAAATCCTTTTTTTCCCCTCAAAACTCGACAGTGCGCTTTATAACCCGGTGCGCCTAATGTACGGAATAATTCTGGTTTTGCTTACCGACCTCGAAGCAATCTTATTTGGTGCATGGTGTAAT
Organism: Nerophis lumbriciformis; assembly: GCF_033978685.3. Taxonomy (NCBI): domain Eukaryota; kingdom Metazoa; phylum Chordata; class Actinopteri; order Syngnathiformes; family Syngnathidae; genus Nerophis; species Nerophis lumbriciformis. Next base: position 2,370,845 of record NC_084551.2, read on the forward strand.
GATAAGCGTGACCAGTAGATGGCAGTCACACAAGAGATACGTGTAGACTGCAATATGACTCAAGTAAACATCCATCCATCCATCCATCTTCTTCCGCTTATCCGAGGTCGGGTCGCGGGGGCAGCGGCCTAAGCAGGGAAGCCCAGACTTCCCTCTCCCCAGCCACTTCGTCCAGCTCCTCCCGGGGGATCCCGAGGCGTTCCCAGGCCAGCCGGGAGAGATAGTTTTCCCAGCGTGTCCTGGGTCTTCCCCGTGGCCTCCTACCGGTCGGACATGCCCTAAACACCTCCCTAGGGAGGCGCTCGGGTGGCATCCTGACCAGATGCCCGAACCACCTCATCTGGCTCCTCTCCATGTGGAGGAGCAGCGGCTTTACTTTGAGCTCCCCCCGGATGGCAGAGCTTCTCACCCTATCTCTAAGGGAGAGCCCCGCCACCCGGTGGAGGAAACACATTTTGGCCGCTTGTACCCGTGATCTTGTCCTTTCGGTCATAACCCAAAGCTCATGACCATAGGTGAGGATGGGAACGTAGATCGACCGGTAAATTGAGAGCTTTGCCTTCCGGCTCAGCTCCTTCTTCACCACAACGGATCGATACAGCGTCCGCATTACTGAAGACGCCGCACCGATCCGCCTGTCGATCTCACCATCCACTCTTCCCTCACTCGTGAACAATACTCCGAGGTACTTGAACTCCTCCACTTGGGGCAAGATCTCCTCCCCAACCCGGATATGGCACTCCACCCTTTTCCGGGCGAGAACCATGGACTCGGACTTGGAGGTGCTGATTCTCATCCCAGTCGCTTCACACTCGGCTGCGAACCGATCCAGTGAGAGCTGAAGATCCTGGCCAGATGAAGCCATCAGGACCACATCATCTGCAAAAAGCAGAGACCACCAAACCAGATACCCTCAACGCTTTGACTGCGCCTAGAAATTCTGTCCATAAAAGTTATGAACAGAATGGGTGACAAAGGGCAGCCTTGGCGGAGTCCAACCCTCACTGGAAACGTGTCCGACTTACTGCCGGCAATGCGGACCAAGCTCTGGCACTGAGCATACAGGGAGCGGACTGCCACAATCAGACAGTCCGATACCCCATACTCTCTGAGCACTCCCCACAGGACTTCCCGAGGGACACGGTCGAATGCCTTCTCCAAGTCCACAAAACACATGTAGACTGGTTGGGCAAACTCCCATGCACCCTCAAGGACCCTGTCGAGAGTATAGAGCTGGTCCACAGTTCCACGACCAGGACGAAAACCACACTGTTCCTCCTGAATCCGAATCAAGTAAACAACACCATTTTATATGTTCCATTGAAAATACCAAATATTATACACGGCGCTCAAATATCTATCAAAATGTTTTAGTGCGAATTTGGTAAGCTATGAAGCCACACCGCTTGATGGATTATCAGCACATTAAACATACGAGTATCATTATGGTGTGTGTATAAGGTAAGACATTATCTGGTGTTTTGTTTCGCAATATTATGCAAAAGCAACTTTTCTTACCCTCTGGTACCTGCTGATCTGTATTTGGGATCTGCATAAATCCTGAAAAATTGCACGCTTCCACCTTTGTAGTCCGTGCCAACACCGTAGTCGATAAGCTTCTTACTTTTCTCTATCTTCTTGTTATGGGACATTCATCCTCCGCTGTTGCCATTTCTAATATAAAGTAGTGTAAAGTTCTTATATCTGTCAGTAAACTTGCCATGAAAGGAATAAAACATACCGGTGTAGTGAGTTTGTATTATTCACCCAAGGAACTTTAGTTTTTAGAGAGTTCCGGTCAGACCGGTTTTTCACGGGACCCATTTCCGGATGAGAAGATGCTGCTCCGTTATTGATTTAAGTAAAGTCTGAATGTCATTAAAACAGTTAGCTCCCGTCCTTGCACGCTACACCGCTACAACAAAGATGACAGGGAGAAGACGCTGTCGAAAGTGAACCACGTAAATAAGACCGCCCACAAAACGGCGCATCCGGAAGAGACTGTCAGAAAGCGGCTTGAAGATGATCTGAAAAATATATTCTATGCAACATTTTGACCAAAGAAACACCATTACATGTTATGTAGACCACAGTGTTTTAAATTTAGAAAAAATGATAATAATACGACTCCTTTAATGCGCCTTGTATATGAAAAAAGATCCAAAATAGACCATTCATCGGCAGTGCGCTTTATAATTAGGTGAGCCCTATGGTCCGGAAAATACAGTAAATGAATATATCAATGTAATCACTCCAATATGGATCATATGTTGGTATCAACACCAGAGGTGTGGACTCGAGTCACATGACTTGACCTCGAGTCAGACTCGAGTCATGAATTTGATGACTTTAGACTCGACTTGACAAAATGTAAAAAGACTTGCAACTCGACTTAGACTTTAACATCAATGACTTGTGACTTCACTTGGACTTGAGCCTTTTGAATTGACATGACTTGACATGACTTGCTACTTTCCCCAAAACCCAAAGATGAAAAAGTTATTCGGGAGCGCTCCGTATTTTTCATTGTGTACTTGTCTATCAGCGTTGCGTGTGTCAGCTGGTGTGCTCTCAGTACAACAGCCAATCAAATGAGATCTGCTTTGTTTTCATCACACAGCATTCATCCAATCAAATTGCAGGACAACCAACGAAGAAGAAATGTCCAAACCACACGCCAGTGAACAAAAAATGATACCTAAAATAATTTTGTTTGGGTATAAAAATTACGAGGTGGTCAACACAAAACGGTTTGCAGTATGCAACACATGCGGTTCGAAAATTATTGATGGAGAGGCAACAACTACCAACTTCGTCCGGCATTTGAAGTTGCACAAAGAACGGTAAGTTTTGAATGTAAGATAACGTTTATTGGCTAAGTAACGTGACTTTTATTTGCTGTGTAGTTAAATCAGTGAGGCTGTAAACTCACTGCTAACGTTATAACGTTATTGCAAACACGGGAATCTGTTGCAGTTCACTACCTTATTCATACTTTTTGTTCAGTGATTTTTTTTAAGCAGGGTTACGTTAGTCAATATATCACACGTAACGTTAGACGGCGGTCAGCAGCACCGCGTATTTTAGCCACCTAAAAAAAGACAAAAATAGTCAAATAAAGGTCAGTTAAAATGTATACTATATTATGAATATGTGTACCGTTTTAGCTAGCTTTCTGACATACTGTTGGTTGTTTACCTCAGTGGTCCCCAACCACCGGGCCGCGGCCCGGTACTGGTCCGTGGATCGATTGGTATCGGGCCGCACACGAAATAAACATTTTTTTTTTCTTTTTTTAATTAAATCAACATAAAAAACACAAGATACACTTACAAGTAGTGCACCAACCCAAAACAACTCTCTCCCCCCTTTTGTTCTGGGCATTGAACATGAAGACTCTTCCTTCACTGTTCCGAGTGGCCATGAGAGTCTTGGCAGTGCCTGCCTCCAGTGCTCCAGTGGAGCGAGTTTTCAGCCATGGTGGCATCATACTACGCCCCCATCGTGCACAAATGACTGACAGACTCTTGGCTAATTTGGTCTTTTGCAAATGCAATGCAGCATAGGGCCCTGACATATAAAAAGTACAACTTTTTTGTTATGTTCACGTATATGTCATGTTTTTTCAATGTTAACACTTTTGTACAAATAAGTACATTTGCACTTTATTTTTCAATGTGTTTGTTCTGTAAAGGAATGAGTTAATGTTTAAAATGACTGGTTAATAGTGCTATTATAAAGTGCAATGTCAGCACAATTTTCTTTCCTGCAATTTAAAATGCACTTGTTTTAATAAATAAATACAGCGTTTGAAAAGCATACACAATCTGTGTTAATATATTAGTCTGTGGTTAAAAGGACTTGAAAGGACTCGAAACTCAAAAGGCAGGACTTAGGACTTGACTTGAGACTTTCCAGTCTTGACTTTGGACTTGACTCGGGGCTTGCCTGTCTTGACTCGGGACTTGACTCGGACTTGAGGGCAAAGACTTGAGACTTACTTGTGACTTGCAAAACAATGACTTGGTCCCACCTCTGCTAACTAGTATATGTTTTATTAATATACCGTAGCCGCGTGTGTCAAATATGAGTCATTAAATGACTCCCGCCTCCTGGTGGTAGAGGGCACTAGTGATCCTTCTTGCGACTACTCGGCTGCAGAAGAAGTGACAACAAGCAGCGACAGTTAGCAGCGATCGTTTATTTTTTCCTCTCGCTTGTACTTTTAACATGGAGGATTACATATCTAAAATAAAACAGTTTTCTAAACTGGACTTTCAATCGAAGCAAGAGGTAATAATTAAAGGAAGATCTCCATCGAGACAGAGAGACTTTTAAAACTGAAGAAAGATAAAGAAGGCTTCTATAAACACGTTATCGATGCTTTTGTTCAGAAGGAGCTGCGCATGGACTTCATTTACCGGTATAAGTAAAAGGTAAGACCATAATAAAGTTTTTTTGATTAAATGTGCTTTTCATGATGGTATCCTTACATCACACTCAAATTTATAAGTGCAGGCCTAAATTTACCGCATGCCTTTGGTAAGCGCCGGAGTGAAAAGAGGTTTTAAATTAATTAGCGCATGCTTACATCCGCCCGGAGTTCCTTAAGGCTCTGGATGTTGTGGGGCTGTCTTGGTTGACAAGACTCTGCAACATCGCGTGGACATCGGGAGCGGTACCTCTGGATTGGCAGACCGGGGTGGTGGTTCCTCTCTTTAAGAAGGGGAACCGGAGGGTGTGTTCCAACTATCGTGGGATCACACTCCTCAGCCTTCCCGGTAAGGTCTATTCAGGTGTACTGGAGAGGAGGCTACGCCGGATAGTCGAACCTCGGATTCAGGAGGAACAGTGTGGTTTTCATCCTGGTCGTGGAACTGTGGACCAGCTCTATACTCTCGGCAGGGTCCTTGAGGGTGCATGGGAGTTTGCCCAACCAGTCTACATGTGCTTTGTGGACTTGGAGAAGGCATTCGACCGTGTACCCCGGGAAGTCCTGTGGGGAGTGCTCAGAGAGTATGGGGTATCGGACTGTCTTATTGTGGCAGTTCGCTCCCTGTATAATCAGTGCCAGAGCTTGGTCCGCATTGCCGGCAGTAAGTCGGACACATTTCCAGTGAGGGTTGGATTCCGCCAAGGCTGCCCTTTGTCACCGATTCTGTTCATAACCTTTATGGACAGAATTTCTAGGCGCAGTCAGGGCGTTGAGGGGATCTGGTTTGGTGGCTGCAGGATTAGGTCTCTGCTATTTGCAGATGATGTGGTCCTGATGGCTTCCTCTGGCCAAGATCTTCAGCTCTCGCTGGATCGGTTCGCAGCCGAGTGTGAAGCGACTGGGATGGGAATCAGCACCTCCAAGTCCGAGTCCATGGTTCTCTCCCGGAAAAGGGTGGAGTGCCATTTCCGGGTTGGGGAGGAGATCTTGCCCCAAGTGGAGGAGTTCAAGTACCTCGGAGTCTTGTTCACGAGTGGGGGAAGAGTGGATCGTGAGATCGACAGGCGGATCGGTGCGGCGTCTTCAGTAATGCGGACGCTGTATCGATCCGTTGTGGTGAAGAAGGAGCTGAGCCGGAAGGCAAAGCTCTCGATTTACCGGTCGATCTACGTTCCCATCCTCACCTATGGTCATGAGCTTTGGGTCATGACCGAAAGGACAAGATCACGGGTACAAGCGGCCAAAATGAGTTTCCTCCGCCGAGTGGCGGGGCTCTCCCTTAGAGATAGGGTGAGAAGCTCTGTCATTCGGGGGGAGCTCAAAGTAAAGCCGCTGCTCCTCCACATCGAGAGGAGCCAGATGAGGTGGTTCGGGCATCTGGTCAGGATGCCACCCGAACGCCTCCCTAGGAAGGTGTTTCGGGCACGTCCGACCGGTAGGAGGCCACGGGGAAGACCCAGGACACGTTGGGAAGACTATCTCTCCCGGCTGGCCTGGGAACGCCTCGGGATCCCCCGGGAGGAGCTGGACGAAGTGGCTGGGGAGAGGGAAGTCTGGGCTTCCCTGCTTAAGCTGCTGCCCCCGCGACCCGACCTCGGATAAGCGGAAGAAGATGGATGGATGGATGGATGGATGGATGCTTACATTTACCGCATGCCTTTGGTAAGCGCCGGAGTGAGAAGAGGTTTTAAATTAATTACCGCCCCGGCGCTAATTCAAGGAAATACGGTATATCGTGTATCGTGACATGGCCTAAAAATATCGAGATATTAATAAAAGGCCATATCGCCCAGCCCTAATTACTATTTTCACGGAAATCAGCAAATACCGATTGATCGACACATCCCTAAAAACTGCTCACGGGTCTGTCGGATTGTTAACTTTGATAGCGGGACAGCAACGACCAAACAATGTAAATCTACTGCCTCATTCTTGCCAGAGCACACGCTGTTGGTGCCAAAGTGGTCAGACAAACAACAAAAATTCAACGAAACAGTACAACCTTGGGTCTACTCTCCCGTGAGTGCTATTCTGGTTCGGTAATGGATTTCATGCAAATGTCCTTCCCCTGTGGTCCAGCAAGGGCACTGCAGCCAGTGCGCTCAACTGCAGCTGAGGCCAGAAGACGAGACGAGCGCAGTGACATAAGCAAGAGCCTCTGGACAGAATCAAGAAATTGACACAGACTTGAGCAGTCATGCCACCATGTAAACAACACGCGATGTTACCCAGAATGCCTTTTGCCTGCCTTGCCATATTCTCGCAGGAACTGGTCCCGGAATGACCTCAAATCAAGCTCAGCATCCTTTTGTCACACACGAGCCAGCTTCGGTGCCGCATTACGGGCCAAACCGGGGTCAGAACGCATCGCCTGCGCCTGAGCCCCGTTTAGAAGGACGCCAAGGAGACCGCGTCTATTACCGCTGCCATTTTTGTCCGAGGTGTTGCTGACACAGCACTAAATGTGTTCAAGCACAACAATATCCATAGGCAAACGTTCACGCTTCTTTTTGCACACACTACACACATTGCTTTTATCTTCTTACTGTTCAATCTTAATGAGTCCATTAACTGAGAGGCCATTAGCTGCCTTTACTTTATGACAGACCAAACAACCCAGCCGGGAGCACATTAAAAAAAAAAAAAAAGGCATGTGTGTCCATTGAAGTCCATTTTTTTAGTCACCCTGCTTGACTCTCACACACTCTCACACACACACACACACACATACATGTCTTGCCTACTTTGTGTGGACCCACGTTTGGTTAGTAGATTGGGAGGGCCCCCCTTTCCACTATAGCTAGAATGATGGAAAAATTTATATCTACCACTAGATGGGAGTAGAGAGTTGCAACCTCACTTCAGAATGCAAAACACACAAAGTAAAACAAAATATTTTACTTCTGTAGTTGTGAGGACCAGGAAAATGTCCCCACACGTCAAAAGGTCCTCACAGAAAGGTTGGTTTGTCAAGTGTATGTCCACACAAGGATGGTGAGACAAGTGCACACACACACACACACACACACACACACACACATTTTTGTATTCCTTACCTTCTTGAGACCTCCGAACTTGTTCACGGGTCCTCATATGGAAGGTACTTTTCCTTGCTGATATCTCAAGAAGGGTAGAAATACAAGAACAAACACACACACACACACACACACACACACACACACACATACTGTTGTCAGGACTGGTAGCAGTCCGTACAAGGAACACACACACACACACACACACACACACACACACACACACACATATTTTTGTATTTCTCTACCTTCTTGAGACCTCCAAACTTGTTCACGGGTCCTCATATGGACGGCACTTTTCCTGCTGATGTCTCAAGAAGGCTAGAAATACAAGAACACACACACACACACACACACACATGTCTTGCCTACTTTGTGTGGACCCACGTTTGGTTAGTAGATTGGGAGGGCCCCCCTTTCCACTATAGCTAGAATGATGGAAAAATTTATATCTACCACTAGATGGGAGTAGAGAGTTGCAACCTCACTTCAGAATGCAAAACACACAAAGTAAAACAAAATATTTTACTTCTGTAGTTGTGAGGACCAGGAAAATGTCCTCACACGTCAAAAGGTCCTCACAGAAAGGTTGGTTTGTCAAGTGTATGTCCACACAAGGATGGTGAGACAAGTGCACACACACACACACACACACACACACACACACACACACACACACACACACACACACACACACACACACACACACACACACATTTTTGTATTCCTTACCTTCTTGAGACCTCCGAACTTGTTCACGGGTCCTCATATGGAAGGTACTTTTCCTTGCTGATATCTCAAGAAGGGTAGAAATACAAGAACAAACACACACACACACACACACACACACACACACACACACACACACACACACACACATACTGTTGTCAGGACTGGTAGCAGTCCGTACAAGGAACACACACACACACACACACACACACACACATATTTTTGTATTTCTCTACCTTCTTGAGACCTCCAAACTTGTTCACGGGTCCTCATATGGACGGCACTTTTCCTTGCTGATGTCTCAAGAAGGCTAGAAATACAAGAACACACACACACACACACACACATGTCTTGCCTACTTTGTATGGATCCACGTTTGGTTAGTAGGTTGGGAGGGCCCCCCTTTCCACTATAGCTAGAGTGATGGAAAAAATGTATATCTACCACTAGATGGGAGTAGAGAGTTGCAACCTCACTTCAGAATGCAAAACACACAAAGTAAAACAAAATATTTTACTTCTGTAGTTGTGAGGACCAGGAAAATGTCCTCACACGTCAAAAGGTCCTCACAGAAAGGTTGGTTTGTCAAGTGTATGTCCACACAAGGAGGGTGAGACAAGTGCACACACACACACACACGCGCACACACACACACACACACACACACATTCTTGTATTTATTACCTTTTTGAGACCTGAGAAAAAAGCCTACCTCTTTAGGACCAGCCTTTCTAGATATATAAAGATGTGTATTTTAAGGCTGCAGCTAACGATTATTTTTCTATCGATTAATCTATAGATTATTTTTTTTCGATTAATCGGTTAATCTATAGATTATTTTTTTCGATTAATCTATAGATTATTTTTCCTTTTACCGATTTTTTTTTTTATTTAAAATGAAGATGAAAAAATAAATGTAGGCCAGTTTTTTCAAAAGGCATGGCTTTTATTTACAAAAAAAAAAGGATGGCCACTCAGTCAACATTGACAACAACATGACAAAATATTCTGTAACAATGTAAACATTTAACAAAATTAAAAGTAGCTTATTTGCTTTTAATGTGCAAATATAAAAGTAAACATCCAGTGCAAATCTTAATATTCTGCAATAGTATAAGCATTTCAAAAGTAAAAGTATTGCTTATTTTGCTTTAAAATGTGCAAAAATAAAGATAAACATCCAATTTAAAAAAGTGCAAAACGGAAATATTCTGTAACAACAGTGTAAACATTTCAACAAAAGTAAAAGTATTGCTTATTTGCTAAAATGTGCAAAAATAAAGATAAACATCCAATACAAAAAAGTGCAAAACGAAATATTCTGTAACAACAGTGTAAACATTTCAACAAAAGTAAAACTTTTGCTTATTTTGCTTAATAACACAACAATGATAGTATGATTAAAGTGAAAGTTAATTGTTCGTTTGTACATAGTATACGTAATTGTTAATGTTGTAAAAGGTATTTGCACAACTAATTAACGTTAGCGTTAAAGAGGAGCGCGTCTTTGTAAACACTGAACAGGCACGCCAAACGCGCCTCTCAGAGCGAAACGGTGCTTTAGTTTATGAATTTACAACGCAGATACAAATGACACATTCATGTTTTTGTGTAATGATGACAACGTATACTCACGCGGACGATTGACTAGTTGATGGTGATGGCAAGAACGCTGCCGTTGTGTTGCTATGATAGGCCATTTCCGCTCGACACAGTGTGCATACAACAACATTATTAGCAGAGGTGGGTAGAGTAGCCAGAAATTGTACTCAAGTAAGAGTACTGTTACTTTAGAGATTTATTACTCAAGTAAAAGTAAGGAGTAGTCACCGAAATATTTACTTGAGTAGTGTGACGTCAATATGCGACGTGTCGACGAACAAAAATGTCCTCGACGTATTTACGTAACCGATGACGTCGACTACGTCGACGCGTCGTTTCAGCCCTAGTGTATTTATAACATTAATAATATATACATACTATGCAAATAATTTTTAAAAAAGCTTGTTGTGAAAAATGAGTTGGAATTTCACAAGAAAAACTTAGAATTTTGGCAGTATTATATTAAAAGTCGTCATTTTACTCAACGCAAGTCAAAATTTTACAAGGAAAACTGACCATTTGTGCAATTTTATGAAAAGTCATCACTTTACCTGACAAAATTCACAATTTTATAAGAACATTTGACATTTTTGGCAATACTATAATAATAATCGGGAATTTTCACTTGGCAAAATTATGACAAAAGTCATAATTTTGGTCGAAAAATGTCAGTGAACTGTCACAAGAACAACAACAAAAAATTGGCAATATTGTGATAAGTCAAAATTTTATATGACAAATGTCACCATTTTGCATTAAAAAGTAGTAATTTTACACAAAAAAGTAAGACATTTACGAGAAAATATTGCAATATTGCAGAAACTATATGAGACAGTGTTCCCAATTTTATAAGAAAAAAGTCGACGTATAGTGAGAAAAATTATTTTAGTTAATTTATTTATTTTTTGAATTTGTTTTGTGTAATTTGTTTTTAATCTTCATTATTTACTTCAAGTTATTACAGTATGTCTCTATATACATATTTAATTTTTTTAATTAGTTTTGGCCAAAGGGGGCGCATTTCAATTTCTTACACACACACACACTTGTTATTACATATGTTGGCCAGAGGGGGAGCATTTCAAATTTTTACACACACTTGTTATTTCATATGTTGGCCAGAGGGAAAGCAATGTGAAAAATCCCTCCTTTATGGGACCACCCTCATTTTGATAGATTTCACCACCAGGGGTGCGAATGAGATACATTTTTTTGGTTTTTTGTAACGTGCTTAAGGCCGATGACAAAGGAGTCACGGCCCACAGATGGCCCCTGTGCCGCACTTTGGGCAACCCAGCTGTAGAAGCTAACTGTTAATAGCCACTTTAATCTTAGTAGTGTAGTGTAAGGCTGAAACGACGCGTCGACGTAGTCGACGTCATCGGTTACGTAAATACGTCGACGCCGTTTTTGTGCGTCGGCGCGTCGCATATTTACGTCACACTACTGTCATGGCGGAGCGCAAAGCAGACGATGCGAGCGAGGGGAAAAAAGCACGCGAAAAGTGTCGGAGTATTTCAATAAACGGCCTAATAATGTTGTTGTATGCACACTGTGTCGAGCGGAAATGGCCTATCATAGCAGCACAACGGCTATGAAGGAACATTTGAAAAGAAAACCCCCGACAGCGTTCTTGCCATCACCATCAACAAGTCAATCGTCCGCGTGCGTATACGTTGTCATTATTACACAAAAACATGAATGTGTCATTTGTATCTGCGTTGTAAATTCATAAACTAAAGCACCGTTTGCTCTGAGAGGCGCGTTTGGCGTGCCTGTTCAGTGTTTACAAAGACGCGCTCCTCTTTAACGCTGTGGAGAGGCGGCGGCGGCGAGCGAGCGGCGAGGCGGGGCGCGCCGGGAGCGACGCCGCAAGAGACAGGGGACGACGAGCGAGCGAGGAAGAGGAGCTGAAAAGCGAGGAAAGAAAGAGAAAAGAGTTGGAAGAGAAAAGACTTTGTGTAAAATTAAAAGATTGTAAACCTGGCAAAGCCGTCTGGCGTTCAGTCTGTCGGTCCTGAAAGAACCCCACGGCACAAGACGTGTCACAAACGCTAACGTTAATTAGTTGTGCAAATACCTTTTACAACATTAACAGTTACATATACTATGTACAAACCAACAATTAACTTTCACTTTAATCATACTATCATTGTTGTGTTATTAAGCAAAATAAGCAATACTTTTACTTTTGTTGAAATGTTTACACTGTACACGTTTTTGTATTGGATGTTTAGCTTTATTTTTGCACATTTTAGCAAATAAGCAATACTTTTACTTTTGTTGAAATGTTTACACTTGTTACAGAGTATTTCCGTTTTGCACTTTTTTGTATTGTATGTTTATCTTTATTTTTGCACATTTTAAAGCAAAATAAGCAATACTTTTACTTTTTAAATGCTTATACTATTCCAGAATATTAAGATTTGCACTGGATGTTTACTTTTATATTTGCACATTAAAAAGCAAATAAGCTACTTTTAATTTTGTTAAATGTTAAAAGTTTTAAATGTTTACATTGTTACAGAATATTTTGTCATGTTGTTGTCAATGTTGACTGAGTGGCCATACTTTTTTTTTTGTAAATAAAAGCCATGCCTTTTGAAAAAACTGGCCTACATTTATTTTTTCCTCTTCATTTTAAATAAAAAAAATAATCGGTAAAAGGAAAAATAATCTATAGATTAATCGAAAAAATAATCTATAGATTAACCGATTAATCGAAAAAATAATCTATAGATTAATCGATAGAAAAATAGTCGTTAGCTGCAGCCCTAGTGTAGTGTATTTGTTCATCCTATGGTCACATATGGGTTGTCTTACGTCAGCACCGAAAGTGGTAAAATCAGCTGTACACCTGGCGGGTTTTTTCGGGGGATGAATAGGGAAGTCCTTCTTTAACTGCCGTCTTGTTTAATCATATATTGCTGCCTTTGCACCTGTCAATGTTTACTTTTGTATGCACATTAAATCAACAAAAAAATCCTGACTTTGGAGCAATGTTCACGGACTCTAGTATTTGGCTCTCTATTAGATGCAATGGTTTTCCGTATTGGGACCATGACTACGGTCATATGGAAGGTACTTTTCCTTGTTGATGTCTCAAAAAGGGTAGACATACAAGAACACACACACACACACACACACACACACACACACACACACACACACACACACACGTATGCTCACTCCATCTACTCCCTGAGGCCCAAAGCAGGCAGGAGTGGACAAACAGCTAAGCAAATAGGGGCTATATTTTGTGCTCCATTAGGCAATGATGAGGCAAGCTTTAGCGCAAGCTGGTCAAGCACCTGAGGATTGAGGGGAGGAAGCGGGAAGCGGGAAGCGCAAAGGCCGCTCAGCTCAGCTTGAAGAGATCTCCCCGAGTGTCCGGAAAAAGCTGCCCGAGCGCACTTTTATGGCGATGGGCCATATGAGCGGCATCACGGGACACAGAGATTGCGTCCGGAAATTGCAAGTGGATGCTGGGAGATGCTGTGGCTGAACCTACATGCTAGACATGATTTTCGGAGCCGGAATCTACTAAGATCCAAAAATAAAAAGCGCAAACTATAAAATGGCATGACCTATTGGTGGGCGTGTTGCAGGTGATCTCTTGATAACAAGTGCAAAAGTGTTTCAAACTGCCCTATTTCAATGAGGATTTTGCATATACAGGTAAAAGCCAGTAAATTAGAATATTTTGAAAAACTTGATTTATTTCAGTAATTGCATTCAAAAGGTGTAACTTGTACATTATATTTATTCATTGCACACAGACTGATGCATTCAAATGTTTATTTCATTTAATTTTGATGATTTGAAGTGGCAACAAATGAAAATCCAAAATTCCGTGTGTCACAAAATTAGAATATTACTTAAGGCTAATACAAAAAAGGGATTTTTAGAAATGTTGGCCAACTGAAAAGTATGAAAATGAAAAATATGAGCATGTACAATACTCAATACTTGGTTGGAGCTCCTTTTGCCTCAATTACTGCGTTAATGCGGCGTGGCATGGAGTCGGTGAGTTTCTGGCACTGCTCAGGTGTTATGAGAGCCCAGGTTGCTCTGATAGTGGCCTTCAACTCTTCTGCGTTTTTGGGTCTGGCATTCTGCATCTTCCTTTTCACAATACCCCACAGATTTTCTATGGGGCTAAGGTCAGGGGAGTTGGCGGGCCAATTTAGAACAGAAATACCATGGTCCGTAAACCAGGCACGGGTAGATTTTGCTCTGTGTGCAGGCGCCAAGTCCTGTTGGAACTTGAAATCTCCATCTCCATAGAGCAGGTCAGCAGCAGGAAGCATGAAGTGCTCTAAAACTTGCTGGTAGACGGCTGCGTTGACCCTGGATCTCAGGAAACAGAGTGGACCGACACCAGCAGATGACATGGCACCCCAAACCATCACTGATGGTGGAAACTTTACACTAGACTTCAGGCAACGTGGATCCTGTGCCTCTCCTGTCTTCCTCCAGACTCTGGGACCTCGATTTCCAAAGGAAATGCAAAATTTGCATGGTTGGGTGATGGTTTGGGGTGCCATGTCATCTGCTGGTGTCGGTCCACTCTGTTTCCTGAGATCCAGGGTCAACGCAGCCGTCTACCAGCAAGTTTTAGAGCACTTCATGCTTCCTGCTGCTGACCTGCTCTATGGAGATGGAGATTTCAAGTTCCAACAGGACTTGGCGCCTGCACACAGCGCAAAATCTACCCGTGCCTGGTTTACGGACCATGGTATTTCTGTTCTAAATTGGCCCGCCAACTCCCCTGACCTTAGCCCCATAGAAAATCTGTGGGGTATTGTGAAAAGGAAGATGCAGAATGCCAGACCCAAAAACGCAGAAGAGTTGAAGGCCACTATCAGAGCAACCTGGGCTCTCATAACACCTGAGCAGTGCCAGAAACTCATCGACTCCATGCCACGCCGCATTAATGCAGTAATTGAGGCAAAAGGAGCTCCAACCAAGTATTGAGTATTGTACATGCTCATATTTTTCATTTTCATACTTTTCAGTTGGCCAACATTTCTAAAAATCCCTTTTTTGTATTAGCCTTAAGTAATATTCTAATTTTGTGACACACGGAATTTGGGATTTTCATTTGTTGCCACTTCAAATCATCAAAATTAAATGAAATAAACATTTGAATGCATCAGTCTGTGTGCAATGAATAAATATAATGTACAAGTTACACCTTTTGAATGCAATTACTGAAATAAATCAAGTTTTTCAAAATATTCTAATTTACTGGCTTTTACCTGTATTGACGCTTACATAGGTCTGGTGATAATGTTCCCCTTTAAAGCTTAGAAAAGTTAAACAAGACCAATTTTTAGTTATTAGATTTTGTTTAGCAATGAAATGAAGCTGTCGTCTCAACTGGCATTCCTTTCCCAATGATTGGCAATTGAGCGCAATTCAAGAAAATCATGCTGCCAATAAGTAAACGAGACAACTGCTGCTCATTAATAGTAGAAGCATGTGTCTTAACAATGATATTATTGGAGGAGGAAGTCATTTCATTTAGGGCTGCAGGATATGTGATGTGACGCAACAATGGCTGAGTCGAGTTTATTTCTGACACAAATCAGAGCAAAAAATGACATTGTTGCTTATGCATTGTGACTTGGCCCTGCACTGGTTCCACAGGCTGAGTCATACATTGCGATTTGTGTGTCTTCCGACTGCTGAGGGCCTCGGGGTGGGCTTTGGAGGGGAGTTCACAAAGTGTCACTGAAGCACACCCCCCAGATAGATGACAGTCTGGAGAGTGGAGCGCTTGGTGGCGAGCCGCGGGGCTCCTTTAATCGGAATGTTTGGTGTGTGTGTGTGTGTCATCATCCTTTTCAATTCACTTGGCCAACGCTCCGCTCTCTTCATTACTGTATGCTACACATGTGTGTGTTCTCACCGTTTCTTCAGCTAATCTTTAGCTCTGCGGGCAAATGCTTCCTCCTGCTGGGAGGCGAGCACAGACCCTTCATATTTCAGTAAAAGGGGGGTCGGGTCCAGTCCAACCCAGATATTAGCTCACTACTCTGGGAGACGGGGTGGTTCCACGTGCTATACAGGTAAAAGCCAGTAAATTAGAATATTTTGAAAAACTTGATTTATTTCAGTAATTGCATTCAAAAGGTGTAACTTGTACATTATATTTATTCATTGCACACAGACTGATGCATTCAAATGTTTATTTCATTTAATTTTGATGATTTGAAGTGGCAACAAATGAAAATCCAAAATTCCGTGTGTCACAAAATTAGAATATTACTTAAGGCTAATACAAAAAAGGGATTTTTAGAAATGTTGGCCAACTGAAAAGTATGAAAATGAAAAATATGAGCATGTACAATACTCAATACTTGGTTGGAGCTCCTTTTGCCTCAATTACTGCGTTAATGCGGCGTGGCATGGAGTCGATGAGTTTCTGGCACTGCTCAGGTGTTATGAGAGCCCAGGTTGCTCTGATAGTGGCCTTCAACTCTTCTGCGTTTTTGGGTCTGGCATTCTGCATCTTCCTTTTCACAATACCCCACAGATTTTCTATGGGGCTAAGGTCAGGGGAGTTGGCGGGCCAATTTAGAACAGAAATACCATGGTCTGTAAACCAGGCACGGGTAGATTTTGCGCTGTGTGCAGGCGCCAAGTCCTGTTGGAACTTGAAATCTCCATCTCCATAGAGCAGGTCAGCAGCAGGAAGCATGAAGTGCTCTAAAACTTGCTGGTAGATGGCTGCGTTGACCCTGGATCTCAGGAAACAGAGTGGACCGACACCAGCTGGACTGCTGCTGAGTGGTCCAAAGTCATGTTTTCTGACGAAAGCAAATTTTGCATTTCCTTTGGAAATCGAGGTCCCAGAGTCTGGAGGAAGACAGGAGAGGCACAGGATCCACGTTGCCTGAAGTCTAGTGTAAAGTTTCCACCATCAGTGATGGTTTGGGGTGCCATGTCATCTGCTGGTGTCGGTCCACTCTGTTTCCTGAGATCCAGGGTCAACGCAGCCGTCTACCAGCAAGTTTTAGAGCACTTCATGCTTCCTGCTGCTGACCTGCTCTATGGAGATGGAGATTTCAAGTTCCAACAGGACTTGGCGCCTGCACACAGCGCAAAAATCTACCCGTGCCTGGTTTACGGACTATGGTATTTCTGTTCTAAATTGGCCCGCCAACTCCCCTGACCTTAGCCCCATAGAAAATCTGTGGGGTATTGTGAAAAGGAAGATGCAGAATGCCAGACCCAAAAACGCAGAAGAGTTGAAGGCCACTATCAGAGCAACCTGGGCTCTCATAACACCTGGGCAGTGCCAGAAACTCATCGACTCCATGCCACGCCGCATTAACGCAGTAATTGAGGCAAAAGGAGCTCCAACCAAGTATTGAGTATTGTACATGCTCATATTTTTCATTTTCATACTTTTCAGTTGGCCAACATTTCTAAAAATCCCTTTTTTGTATTAGCCTTAAGTAATATTCTAATTTTGTGACACACGGAATTTTGGATTTTCATTTGTTGCCACTTCAAATCATCAAAATTAAATGAAATAAACATTTGAATGCATCAGTCTGTGTGCAATGAATAAATATAATGTACAAGTTACACCTTTTGAATGCAATTACTGAAATAAATCAAGTTTTTCTAAATATTCTAATTTACTGGCTTTTACCTGTATATATTTTGCACTCAGCAGGACCGGGGGGAAACATTCCTGCTTGCCTACTCGCTCTTCGCCACTCCTGAGGTGTAGGAAGACCATTCATCAGCTACTGCACGAGACCAACACGTACACCCTGGGAATTTGACTTTTTACTACACTTTCAACAGCAAGGTCAACACTGCAGTCTGCAGGCACTGCCAAAGCTGCCAAGTGCAGAAATGTGAGACAAACGGACTGCAAGATTGATGCAGTGGCATTTGTGTAATGGGGAAAGAAAAAAAGAGTGTGTGTGTGTGTGTGTGTGTGTGTGTGTGTGTGTGTGTGTGTGTGTGTGTGTGTGTGTGTGTGTGTGTGTGAGGGGGGGGACCACTTCACCAGGCAAGAAAAATTAAAAAAAAATTACACTTTGAGATAGAACTAACAGAATGCAACAATGTCACTAAAATTGCAAAACAGAGAGCCCATGTTGCTGGGCAGACTTCGTGGGGCACAATCATTTGTGCCCAAAACTAAAACAGAGGAAATCAAACAGGGGCACAAACGAATTAAATCCTGGCTCTGTATTAAATACAAAATAGGAGACACACTCCAAATCTTGCAAAAAGCACAATAAACGCACTTTGGAAACCAGTTTTTAATTTACTTTGACAGACATGTATTTTAGGTTTAGTGTAGTTTTAGGCAACAAAATGACATCACATTTTAGTCAGCTAAAATGAAAGGTATCAATCAATCAATCAATGTCAATCAATGTTTATTTATATAGCCCTAAATCACAAGTGTCTCAAAGGGCTGCACAAGCCACAACGACATCCTCGGTACAAAGCCCACATAAGGGCAAGGAAAAACTCACCCCAGTGGGACGTCGATGTGAATGACTATGAGAAACCTTGGAGAGGACCGCATATGTGGGTAACCCACCCCCCCTCTAGGGGAGACCGAAAGCAATGGATGTCGAGTGGGTCTGACATAATATTAGGTAGGTAAATTCAGTCAAATAAAATATAAAGTATAAAAGATAAGGCCTCTTTAAAGTTTATTTGCAAGCACCTTTATTTAAACTTGTCATGTCTGTGTGATCATGTTTTGTTTTAGTAATGTTCGGTTTAAATTTTGGACTTTTTGTGCACTTTTGTTTTGTTTTGTCACCATAGCAACCATTAGTTTCACCTGTCACGTCACGCACCTGTTTCACGTTTTGAGTCACGCACCTGCTTTCACTAATCATGTCCATAGTATTTAAGTTCATTCATTTTCTGTTGTTCGTCCTGACGACATCCCCGCATTTATGCTCCTGCACACTCTCCACACCCTGATGACCCTTGCTACTCTTTTTTTCATGCCGGTTCCATGCCAAGTAAGTTTTTGTTTGTTAAGCCACAGTTAGTGTTTTGTTTAATTGTTCATAGTTTCTGCCAATGTGCAAGTTTTGTGTTTAAAGTCTAGTTTTATTCTCCGCCACTGTGCGCGCCTTTTTGTTTATTCCTTTTTTGATAGTTTAAAATAAATCATGTCTTCACCTTCACGCCATGTCTGGTCCAAATGCTCATTTGCACCACGGGAGAACAAACCACGTCAAAGTCCAAGTCCTGACAAAACTAAATGAAAAGCATTTGTTTAACACAAAGGTAGCATGTTCTTATGGTCCGGACTTATCATCCGGAATGATGTCGTTGGTAATTTTTTGATACATACGTAGGTCAATGCCAATAGATATCTTTAAGGTAGGGCTGGGCGATATGGCCTTTTATTAATATCTCAATATTTTTAGGCCATGTCTTGATACACGATATATATCTCCTTAGCCTTGAATGAACACTTGACGCATATAATCACAGCAGTATGATGATTCTATGTGTCTACATTAAAACATTCTTCTTCATACTGCATTAATATATGCTACTTTTAAACTTTCATGCAGAGAGGGAAACCACAAATAAATCAATTTAGCAAAAGTGTATTTAGTAAACAGTTATTAAGCAGTGGCACAAACATTCATGCCATTTCAAAACAGAAAGTGCAAAATTGTCAGAGACATTTTAAAACAAGCTATTAGTGCACTTGTGTGCATGATGTCACTAAGACAAAACAACACTAAATTAAAGTGCACTTTTTGTACAGAATTCCACTACAATGTTTTAAAACAAAGTGCACTTTTGTGCATGATGTCACAAGATATTTCAAAAACTGTAAAATAAAAATGAGCTGCATAATAGGAAATCAAATTGTGTACGTCCTTCGCTATGTGGTAGGTTCCTGCGGACGTTATCTCCCGATTTTGACCATTTTTTTCATACGGTGTTGATCTGGAAATGAAAGACGCCAAGCTCAATTGGGTCAGTGCTGGTTGCTTCGGCATTTTGTGGGTGTGGCAGCCAGGCCCGGCCCTAACCAATCTGGCGCCCTAGGCAAGGTTTTAGGTGGCGCCCCCCCCCACATCGGCAGTGAAGTGTATATACTCAAAAGAAACCGAATAGCTTTGTCTTTGACCTTTTTTTTTTACTTACAACTATACCTAATATATAAAGGGGTGGAAAAGTGACTATTACCTGCAGGGCAAACATTAGCTAACCAGAAGGCAATAACAATGTAAACAAAAAACACCTGCTTAAAAGATCTAATACAAATGTCCCTGAGGAATGTAAGGTGGGAGTACTGTAATTACCTAACGTTACATTATTATTTTCCATAACAATTTAGCCCCCTCCACAAAATTAACCCGACGTTAAAACAGAACTAGCTATTTATTGATTAGCAATTGCCGAATCATGTAACATTAGCTTAATGCTAAAAAGCCAGGTTACTATCACATTCTGTAACAGACAAATAATTTAATGTAGGCTAACGTTACCTACCTGCTACCTCTGTCTTTTCTCGTTTCTCCTCCTCTTCTTTTCTCTTTTTTCTTCCCTGGGCACCTGACAGTTTTGGCCGTTTTGACATCTTGTGTTGATTTTTTGATGTGGTGACGTCCAAAAAGAGTCATGATATGGGAAGGGAGGGGCGCACCGTGCGGGGGGGAGGGGCGTAATGTTGTAACAAATAATATTTCTATTAAATAGGCTTTACTTTGCATTTTAATTAACGTGGGATTATTTTTTTGTATTTAGAAATAATAGTACCAACTATTTTTTTTATTTTTTTTTTTATCCAACATTTGTGGCACTGGCGTGGCGCCCCCTGATGGACGGCGCCCTTAGCATTTGCCTATACGGCCTATGCCACGGGCCGGCCCTGGGTTGTCTGTTCAACAACTTCCCGCTTGAAGCCAAACCACCGCCAGACGATGGACCCTGTGCTGTTTTTCTTGGGAATTAATTCTTCCTCCATTTGTTACCAGATTGGCACTTTCTGTCTCTCGTATTACCACTCGCACCGCTCCGCTTGCACCACCTGCCACAGCTAACACTACCCATGCTGCTACCTCTCTGCCTCGCGAGGGCGTATGTTGTTACACGCGCGACAGTATGTGACGTATGTAACAAGGTGCGCTTGTTTTACGTCTGTGAGAAGGAGAGATAAGAAAGAGTGAGAAAAGCCTGTAGTGTAATGCCCGCAGCTAAAAGCACCTGCGTGAGAACGTATACTCGAATACTCACAAATTAGTCATTTTCTACATCGCACAGAGACAAACCCAGGATATATCGAGTATATTCGATATATCGCCCAGCCCTTCTTTAAGGTACTTTTTCTATTTCATTACATTATGTCTCTGGCAAAGCAGGTATGTACTGTATGTGTGTTGTGAACTCAAGTTACAATGCATGCTTTCATCATCATTTGTTTATGAACGCAGACAAAACGGTAGAGGCCATTACGCACATGTAGTCGATCAAATTTCATCAATTCATCCATCAATTTTCTAACACTTTTGAAGTCACATGGGGGCTGGAGCCTTTCATTTGTTAATAAATGTCTGCCTCAAATAAATAGATAAATGGAACACACTGCATTCACTTCCTCTTTTTCCTACATGAGGCACTTGGACCACATTAAAAGTTGTCATGCCTTTGAATCTTGAGGCAGAGAAAATTAGTTGATCACTTTTGTAAAGCAGTAGAATTAGCTTTAACTTACAGTTGTGTATCGGTCATGACCCATGACTCGCCTGCAGTAAAAATGTTATGTGTCCTCTTCACTTTCACATATGATGTGGAACATGTTAAATCCATACATTTGTGGTTTGGCCGTGAGAAAGCCACATTTTTTTATCTCACAAAGAAAAGCATCTGATTGACTCTCCTTTGTAAGTGACTCCTGCCCCCTCTTTCATATATCCATCCATCCATCCATCCATCCATCTTCTTCCGCTTATCCGAGGTCGGGTCGCGGGGGCAGCAGCCTAAGCAGGGAAGCCCAGACTTCCCTCTCCCCAGCCACTTCGTCCAGCTCCTCCCGGGGGATCCCGAGGCATTCCCAGGCCAGCCGGGAGAGATAGTCTTCCCAGCGTGTCCTGGGTCTTCCCCGCGGCCTCCTACCGGTCGGACGTGCCCGAAACACCTTCCTAGGGAGGCGTTCGGGTGGCATCCTGACCAGATGCCCGAACCACCTCATCTGGCTCCTCTCGATGTGGAGGAGCAGCGGCTTTACTTTGAGCTCCCCCCGAATGACAGAGCTTCTCACCCTATCTCTAAGGGAGGGCCCCGCCACTCGGCGGAGGAAACTCATTTCGGCCGCTTGTACCCGTGATCTTGTCCTTTCGGTCATGACCCAAAGCTCATGACCATAGGTGAGGATGGGAACGTAGATCGACCGGTAAATCGAGAGCTTTGCCTTCCGGCTCAGCTCCTTCTTCACCACAACGGATCGATACAGCGTCCGCATTACTGAAGATGCCGCACCGATCCGCCTGTCGATCTCACGATCCACTCTTCCCCCACTCGTGAACAAGACTCCGAGGTACTTGAACTCCTCCACTTGGGGCAAGATCTCCTCCCCAACCCGGAGATGACACTCCACCCTTTTCCGGGAGAGAACCATGGACTCGGACTTGGAGGTGCTGATTCCCATCCCAGTCGCTTCACACTCGGCTGCGAACCGATCCAGCGAGAGCTGAAGATCTTGGCCAGAGGAAGCCATCAGGACCACATCATCTGCAAATAGCAGAGACCTAATCTGCAGCCACCAAACCAGATCCCCTCAACGCCCTGACTGCGTCTAGAAATTCTGTCCATAAAGGTTATGAACAGAATCGGTGACAAAGGGCAGCCTTGGCGGAGTCCAACCCTCACTGGAAACGTGTCCGACTTACTGCCGGCAATGCGGACCAAGCTCTGGCACTGATTATACAGGGAGCGAACTGCCACAATAAGACAGTCCGTTACCCCATACTCTCTGAGCACTCCCCACAGGACTTCCCGGGGTACACGGTCGAATGCCTTCTCCAAGTCCACAAAGCACATGTAGACTGGTTGGGCAAACTCCCATGCACCCTCAAGGACCCTGCCCAGAGTATAGAGCTGGTCCACAGTTAAACGACCAGGACGAAAACCACACTGTTCCTCCTGAATCCGAGGTTCGACTATCCGGCGTAGCCTCCTCTCCAGTACACCTGAATAGACCTTACCGGGAAGGCTGAGGAGTGTGATCCCACGATAGTTGGAACACACCCTCCGGTTCCCCTTCTTAAAGAGAGGAACCACCACCCCGGTCTGCCAATCCAGAGGTACCGCCCCCGATGTCCACGCGATGTTGCAGAGTCTTGTCAACCAAGACAGCCCCACAACATCCAGAGCCTTAAGGAACTCCGGGCGGATCTCATCCACCCCCGGGGCCTTGCCACCGAGGAGCTTTTTAACAACCTCGGCAACCTCAGCCCCAGAAATAGAAGAGCCCACCACAGATTCCCCAGGCCCTGCTTCCTCATAGGAAGACGTGCTGGTAGGATTGAGGAGGTTTTCGAAGTATTCCCTCCACCGATCCACAACATCCGCAGTCGAGGTTAGCAGAGCACCATCCCCACCATACACGGTGTTGACACTGCACTGCTTCCCCTTCCTGAGGCGGCGGATGGTGGTCCAGAATTGCTTCGAAGCCGTCCGGAAGTCTCTTTCATATAAATGCTGTTAAAGAGTTGTGATTAGATATATTTCAAACTTGTCCCACCAATCTGCAAGACAATCAAATATGATAGGATTTTCCTTTTTGTCAACATTTTTGTCAAAAATGTTTGCTGTTCATAAGTGTTCGTTGACTAAAATGTGAGTTAATTTTGTTATCGTCTTAGTCAACGTGCATTTGTTTTGATTTGTTATTGTCTTGCTTTCGTCAGGGGAAAAGAGGTTGTTAACGATAATTTAAACGAAAATTATTAGTCAAGGAAATAAACGCTGGTGGAAACTCGCTCATATTTCTGAATGCACAAGTTAAAGGGGAACTGCACTTTTTGGGGCATTTTGCCTATCGTTCACAATCATAAGAGAGAAGAATACAAAAGGTTATTTTTTTGCATTCTAACATTAAAAAAACAGCTTGTTTTAAGTAGCTAGCAATGCAGCTAAAGGGAGCAATCAGTTCTACCTATAAATCATTTTAAAAATGCATTCAAAAAACTTCAACAATACTTAATTTACGTTCGGTAACCTGTATAATAACCAAGCTGTAGCGACATTGTTATTGTAAGAGCGAAAACTAAGGAACTCTTTTTCTAGCATAGTAACACATTGGCATGCTTCGGTATTAGCCGTAAAAGCTAGCTA